>NC_039251.1:5468799-5553799 GCF_003368295.1 Carassius auratus | reverse complement strand
TCAATGTAAAACAAATGAAAAATTAACAATTCCTTTTATTTTTGTCAAATATGAACCAACCGACATGTTTTGAGAAATAAACACTTTATATTTATATATTACTTTGTTTGTATTTAGTTATTTTATTTAGTAACAATAATGACTATTTCTATTGTTATTATAATTACAATAATAATAATTATTAATAATAATAATAATAATAATATTTATATTTTTGTTTTATTTTTAATTGCAATTGTGGAAAACTGTCTTTTATCCTTTTCTTACTGTAATTTATTTTTGTCTTTATTTTACAATGAAATATTACAATTGTATACATATTTAGTTTTTTTAATTATTATCACATAATTTTTCACACAATAATATAATAATGATGAGGATAATAAAATAATGATTTTTTTTTTACTTTTAGAATTGCAATTCTTATTTAATGTTATTCAATGTTGGAAAATTGTATCTCATTATATCATAATGTAAAGTATTATTATTATTAATACCTGATTTTTATTTTACAGTGAAATACTATAATAATAATATTTATTTAATTTTTATTTAGTCATTTTTATGTAGTTATACCACTACTACTACTAATAATAACATTAGCAACAATGATAAGTTGCGCATCTCTACAAACAAGCAATGCAAACCTGATTTTTATTTTTATATAAATCGCAATTGCAATTTTTAATCAGAAATTCCCCAAATTGCCAGTTCTTTCATCCCTGTGTTTGAAAATGGTCTCTTACCGTTTCTTACCATAATGTAAATGTTTCTTATTATATTACATTTTAAATCACAATTGCATTTTTCTTTTCAGAAAATTTCTTAAATTGTGTAACCCTACCAGTTCTGTCATCGCTATGTTTGAAAACTGTATCTTACCGTTTCTTATCAGAATGTAAATGTTTCTTATAATATTGCATTTTAAATCACAATGAAATTGTTTTTCCAGAAAATTTCACAAACATGGTATCCCTACCAGATCTATCATCCCTTTGTTTGAAAACGGTCTCTTACCGTTTCTTACCATGATGTAAATTATTCATATTATATTGCATTTCAAATCACAAAGACTTTTTTTTTTTCAGAAAAAAATCCACAATTAGTGCAGGGCCACAAGCCCAGTATTGTAATCCGACCTCTCACCTTCAGCTTGTCGAATCGCTCTCCCAGTGCTGCCACCTGGTGGTCACGGTGATGCCCGACCAGTTTGCACAGCGAGCAAATCAGCTGCTCGTCCGTCACGCAGTACATGTTGACCTTCTCCTCTCCGTGCTCGGGACAGGCCAGTCCTCTGAGGCGCGAGTCCGGCACGGGTTCGGTGAGCCGGTGTCCCGTGAAGGGCTTCTTGTTAGGGTGAGTGGCGCGCAGGCATTCCTGGCAATACGAAACCTCGCAGGTGACGCAGGTCTTGACCGCCTCCTGTGGCGGATCCTGCTCACAGAACTGGCACTGGACAGCTTCGCACGGCGAACTCATGACCCTGCCTTCGTCCACCGCCACCGAGGGGAACGGATCGCGGCTGCAGCGGCGCGTCTCACTCGGTGAGTTCGGCCCGCTCAAAGACGCCTTCTGGAAGCGGTCAATGATGTTCTGTAAAGTGACGTTGCGCTTGAGGCCGTCTAGACCCTGCTGGTCGAGGGTGATGACATAGCGGCAGGTGGGACACTGGAAGGCAGAATAGGGTTTGCTGGACTCGTCGAATGACGGACAGTGGGACACTAGAATGCGATGGGCGCAGTTGAAACACAGGCTGTGGGCGCAAGGCAGTAGTAGAGGATCCTCGAAAAGCTCCAGACAGATTGGGCAAGTCAACTCCGACTCCAGTGTGTCCATCTTCAGTGAAGCAATGAGAAAGTCAGCGAAACCCAGGGAAGCCGTTTAGCCGTCTGCGAACAAGCAAAAGACAACCTTCGCTGTTACATTAGAACTCAAATGTTAATGAAATTAATACAAGGTAATAGATTAAAAGTCCCCAAACTCATTTCTGACCATGGACCACAAAACCAGTCATAGGGATCAATCTTTTTTAAATAATCCTCATCTGATAGCTGAATAAATAATATTTCCATTGATATATGGTTTGTTATGATAGAACAATATTTGGCTGAAATCCAACCATTTGATAATCTGGAATCTGAGGGTGTTTAAAGTTTTCCAAATTTATAAGTCATAAGTCACACAGGTATATTTGTAGCAAAAAGCCAACAATACAATACATTGAATTGGTAAAAAACTATACATTTTTCTTTTATGCCAAAATCATTAGGATATTAAGTAAGTAAAGATCATGTTCCATGAGAATATTTGGTAAAATTCCTACTGTAAATACATCAAAACTTCATTTTTGATTAATAATGAACACTGCTAAGAACTTCATTTGGACAACTTTAAAGCTGATTTTTTCAATATTTAGATTTTTTTGCGCCCTCAAATTCCAGATTTTCAAATAGTTGTATCTCAGCCAAATATTGTTCGATCCTAACAAACCACACATCAATGGAAAGCTAATTGATGTAATTGATTTATAAATCTCAATTTCCAAAAAAATGACCCAAGGAAGCTGTTTAGCAGTCTGTGAAAAAGCAAAACACAACTCCTGCTGTGTTGCACTACCGTTCAAATGTTAACAAAATCAATACACACTCCTGAAACTCTGTCTGTCCTATTCACTGTGATCAGTAAGCAAGGTACAAAGCTGCTTTCCAGGACCTTCACTGTCTCTGTTGTTCTGCGGTGGATCAAACATCATACCTGTTTGACCTGCTTTTATTCTGTAAGGACACATTAAATTGATAAAAATTGACAGTAAAAGATTTATAATGTTCCAAAAGATTTCTATTTCACATAAATTCTGTTCTTTTGAACTTTCTATTCATCTGTGAATCCTGAAAAAATAAAATGTATCACAGTTTCCACAAACATATTGGTCAGCACAACTTTTTTTAACATTGACAATAATCAGAAATTTTTATTGAGCAGCAAATCAGTATATTTGAATGACTTCTGAAGATCATGTGACACTGAAGACTGAAGTAATAATGCTGAAAATACAGCAGCACATCACAGAAATAAATTACATTACATAGGATATTCATATTTAAAACAGCTGTTTTAGATTATAATAATATTTCACAATTTTTACTGCATTTTTGATCATAAATGCAGGTTTGGTGAGCAGAAGAGACTTCTTTCAAAAACACTACCGACCTCAAACTTTCGAACGGGGGTGTATAGTGCCTCAGCAACCACTCAAAGCTTTCATGACTCATATATGTTTCATAATCATAAGCTGCAGGAAAGAAAAACCAAAAGTGAGACCTTTTTATCTTTTAGTCGATTCTCCTAAAAACATTTCTCCTACTATTCCAATGTTTCTCCCGAGTAAAAGACCTCTAAACATCTCAACCATCTCTCAAACTTTAATTTGGCCTGTTTTAAGATATTTATACATCGGGAATAATAATAATGGAAACCAAAATATCAGATGCCATGGATAATCCCCTATTTTATTGAGGGGGGTCATTCGCCTAAGATTTTGAGGCACATTTCAGACTTTGTAAATGACTTCATCAAGTTATTTTTCTTCAGAGATCGCTAGGTCTATTAATCTGTTGACTTCTGGTTGCATTATATGCCAATGGGAACAGCTCACAAAAGGGGAAAAAAATATTTTTTGAGTATTTTTTTCAAAGTTTGCATGGCTGCAACACCTGAAGTATTAACAAGAGCACAAAATTAGCCAAAAGTAAATACATAAATAAAAATAATGGAAAAGTGGCAATGTCAAACATCAAAATTTACATATGTCCTATTAGCACCACCAAGGCTCTGTATTGGGCCCGTTTGCATTGTTTAAAATTATAATGGCATAAAAGTTTTAACACAGCCAGGTTCAGTAACAAGTATTAACAAGAGCACAAAATTAGCAAAAAATAAATACATAAATAAAAATAATGGAAAAGCAGCAATGTCAAACAACAAAATTTACATATGTCCTAAAAGCATCACCAATGCTCTGTATTGGGCCCGTTTGCATTGTTTAATATTTAATGGCATAAAAGTTTTAACACAGCCAGTTTCAGTAACAAGTATTAACAAGAGCACAAAATTAGTGAAAAATAAATACATAAAAAAATAATAATGGAAAAGCGGCAATGTCAAACAACAAAATTTACATATGTCCTAAAAGCATCACCAAGGCTCTGTATTGGGCCCGTTTGCATTGTTTAATATTATAATGGCATAAAAGTTTTAACACAGCCAGTTTCAGTAATAAGATCTCCTCAGAGAAGGGCTTGACGGCTCATTCAAGTGGAAAGCTTCGGTACCTGCTGCTAGTACACTAAAGCTTTGTTTCTGACAGCTCCATCAGCACAGATGTAAGCAGGCGCACTTTTGACCATCACCATAAATTGGGTGAGTTCTCATTATCCACTCATTAAGTGTGAAAAGAAGCAAAAGCTCATTACTCCACAGTGTTCAGTGAAGCTGTGTAAAGATGCAGTAATTATTGTTGGCACATCGACTGAGCAACTGTTTCTCAAAGCCATCAGGAAACAAAAGAACAATTGTTTGACGTTAATACAATAACTGTAAAAATAAAATGAAGAATCTTCAACTCAATAAAGAGGCTCAAATACAGTGTCTATTGTATTAATATTAGTTTAGTGATGCACATATGTTGGTTTATCATTATTCGGCCTCCTTGAACTCAAATTATGATCTGATTACACAAAACATATAAAAAAAAATCATATTTTGAACTAATAGTAAACTCAAGAAAACTCAATAATACTATGTAATGAATCATTTCAATAAAAGAATGGCAATAACAGAGACCAAACACTATATTTGAGCATCTTTGATGAATCGTAACCACAACACGGAAGCTCATTTAAAATGAATTATATTAATATTAATAAACGTATGTGGGTTTATCATTTTGTGCCCTGATTTTACCTAAATTTTTCTCACGTTACACACAAATGTCACATTTTTACACATTTTAAAATAATTATAAACTCGAGAAAGCTCAAAAAATGCAGTGTAGTAAACAATGTGGAAATAATAATGACATCGAACTAGCATCTTCGATTCATTTTTAATCGTAAAAGGAAGCTCAAATTAAGTATTTATTAAATTAGTATTAGTTTAGGTATAAACGTGGGTTTATCGTTATCTGATCTCATTTAACTCAAGTTATGCTAACAAAAATATGATTGCGATTTCACACTTTTAACATTTTAAAATAATAATAAAGTAAAGAGAACTCAATAATACGATATATATAATGAATAACAAAAGGTAGCACTGGAATTATATAGAGACCAAACACTTATGCGCCTCTTTGATTCATTTTTTTATCTTAAATCACAATAAGGAACCTCAAATAAAGTATTTATTAGACTATATTAATAAAGCAATACACATACTTTGGTCTATCATTATTTGCCCTGTTATTAACCCACATAATGCTCCCCTTACACCAAAAAAAGAAATAATAATAAAATAAAATCACCTTGATTTCACACTTTTCACATGTTAAAATAATAATAAAATCCATAAATATATAATATAATAATATAAATGGAGATATACAGAGATAAAAACACTTATATTCTAGATTCCAGCTCTTCTGATAGGCATTACTTCATTTCTACTCTAAATACATCCAATTAAAGATAATAAATCAAAAGTTGTGATGAATGATGAGGATCACTGAAATGGAAACTGGATCTGAACGGGTTAAAGGATGAAATCTTAAAATCCCTCAAAAATGCAAAAAATGTCTAAACATGTACTGACTTAAAAATCGCAGTTTAACAGAACAAACGTTAAGAGATATCACATGTCTACAGGAATTAACTTTAAACTCGTCTAAAGCATCGGTTTCCCAAAGCCTTTGAGAGCAAAGCTACACATCTGATTCTCAGTCAACAGCGTTTAAAAGTAAAACACGGGTTCATATGACAGACAGACTATCGTACAGTAAATGCTGTCACACACACAGATATTACAGTAAGCTACGCAGATCTGTTTGACCCACCGATGGATTTCGCGTCGCTTCACGCTTCACAGCCATCTCCAGAACTTCTCTACAGATTTCACAAAGCTTGTTTTTCGCGGAAAAAAGAGCCCTTGTGCCAGGGCAGGGATCGCAGATGGTGCAGTCACCCATAACACGATAATCCAAAGCCACGGCCGGAGCGGAGCGCTGCCCTCACACACACACGCACACACACATGAAAAGTAGGAGATAGGAAGTCCGACCCATTTCCGCGAATCGGTTCTTTCGAACGACTCGTTTCGATGATCGAGAGAGTCAGTGATTCTTTTGAGTCATCGCGTAATTTGACATCACAACGGCGCATTTTACACGCGCTACACGTTTCGATTAATATGTTTTACATTGATCTCGGTTTGAAGTTTAACTAATGTTTTAGTGATTTAGTTGTTTTGTCAAAGTTTTAGTGATTTCGTTGACTTTGTCATGTTTAAATGTCTATATGGTTTTTTAGTAAGTTTTAGATATTTTTTTTTATTATTATTATTTTAGTTGTTTCAGTACTTCCACTTAAACTAAACGAAAATGGGCCGGGGGGAAAAAGTTAAATAAATTAAGAATTATTTAAGAATAACAATTTAAATATTATAATTTCAGTTTTTATATTTTATTGTATTTAATTTGCTTATATTATCACAAGTAAATACTTTTTCATGTTTTTATACTTTAAGGATTTGTTTATATTTATGAATTATTATTATTATTATTATTGCAATTTCATAGATTCCAGTAATTCATAAAAAAATATTGTATGTGTGTGTAAATACACTATATTTTATGTAAATTATTGCCAAAGTATTCATTACTTTTTATACTAACTTAAACTTTTTATATAACTTTTTATAACTATTTATTATTTAGAAATTATAATTAAATATTGTTAAATTGCATAAGGCATAATATTACATAAATTAATAATATTATATAGACCCATATTAGTGTTGTCAAACAATTAATCTTGATTTATCGCATCCAAAATAAAATGTTAACATGTATATGCATTTATGTATATATAAATATAAAGACACACACACACACACACACAGTATATATTTTGAAAATATTTGCATGTACATAGAACATTAGTACATTAAATATTTATATTATATTTTATATTATATATAAATATATTTAATATATAAACAGCATATTTTTTCTTAAATGTATACATTAATGTTTGAGTATTTATATATACATAATAAATAAATATACACAGTACACACACATATACAGTATTATGTAAACAAAAACTTATTTTGGATGCCATTAATCATTTCAAAGCAAATATTTTACAGATAAAATACAGATTAAAAACAGATAAAAATATTACTTCTATAATTAGCGATATGAATATATTAGTAGGCCTATGATTTATATTTAATAATAGGCTACTCAAGTATAAAGCATCAAATTCTCAACAATATTTGTAATTTTATGTCTTTTTACATAACACAAAAATGCTATAAGTATTCACACGCGCGCACACACACAGACACACACACACAAGATTAACTGTTGATGTAAGAAAATCACTCGATTAATTGAAGATTTCTACATGTAAGGATTAGCTGGTTGAAGAATCGAACGAATCATTTAGGCTAGAGCTGTTTTAAGAACTGGCTCGAGAAAAGATCCGACTCAACAGAACGATTCGTTTGGCGAATCTGACACGACTGATAAACACGCACACACACAGAGAGAGAGAGAGAGAGAGAGAGAGAGAGAGAGAGACTGTAAGTAAAGTTAGCAGAGCAGGAAAAGCTGCCCGATAATTCCAGGAAAAGCGACTCCACCCAGAGAAACGAGAGAAAAGAGAGAAACGAGAGAAGCGCAGCGGGTCACTGTCTGTCTGCCGCTCACAATGCACCCTTCATCCGAGGGCCCTCACTAGGGAATAACACCCCAGAGCGCTCGGGAGGGACTTTCGCGGAGGAATAAATGTTTATGCGATGACTTCATCTGTGCTCGATACATGTGCACAAGACTGAGAGAAGAGACAAACAAACGCGTTGATTAATCAGCAGATGAGCTGTGACCCGAGAGAGGACAGATCAGCTTCACGACACACATCTCACACAGAGAGCCTAGAATTAATGCCTTTGATATTCATTCATGAAAATGATCATCATGACGGACCGAAGAGAGAACTGGCTAACAACACAGTGTGTTTTAACGCTAGCACTGGGACAAATATTGTTTTATAGCCGTAACACCAAGTGACAGATGGATTTATATCAAAATATCAAAGTGTGTTTGGACACGTGGGTTCTTTCTCTCTCTCTCTGTGTGACTGCAGTCAAGAGCCAAAAATATGTTCAAAGGATATTGTAAATATAAGTAAATAAATACATATTAATATACAATTATAAATACAAATGAATATTAATAATTAATATAATTGTAAAGCTATTACAATATCAATAATTTTCTAAATATTTAATTGGTTTGTTTTTAATATTACAATTCATCTAAAATAATTGTTACAAGAATGTATATTTTTATTTAAATAAATAAATACATTTATAATATAACATATTTATTACTTATATTGAATTATATATTATATATATATATATATATATATATATATATATATATATATATATATATATGCATGAATTTATTTAAGATAAATATGTTATATTTGTATATTAAATATATTAATATATAATATAAATTATATAAATGAATACATGTAAATATTTTCAAAATATATACTGTATGAGAGTGTCTTTATATAAGCATAATAAATATACACAATACACACATATATTATGTAAACAAAAACTTTTTTTGGGATGTGATTAATCGTGATCAATTGTTTGACAGAACTAATATATATAGCCTATGTTTTTAATATTAATGTTTTTTTTTTGCTGTATATATTTTGTTTTATTATGTAGAATTTTTCATGTGTAGTTTTTGCATTTTGTATTGTTCTTTAAACTACATTTTTGCATTCTAATATTTTCAGTAAAATTTTATTACTGTAACGCAGATTCATTCTTATATATATATATATTATATATATATATATATTTATTTATTTATTTATTTATTATTATTTATTTTTTTCTCATTAATGTCATAACTTTCAGGGCCTCATGCAAAAATGCTGCAATACGATACAAGAATCTGTGCTAAATGTCATGAAAATAATCTTGCAATGCAAAATGCATCTTAACAGTTCTCAAAATGTAAATTTTCCTTATGCAAAATATATCACTCATTTCTTTCATTTGATCCTGGAGTGAAAATCTGATCTATGAATGAGATGGGTCACACTCCCATCAGAGACAGGTATCAAATATGCTTCATAAATTGAATGCATTTCCTGATTGGGCGATCTCACTCGTCTGGGTGCTCTCACAGGCTCGCAGCATCTCTCTGCTCTCATGAAAAATACATCTTGACCGAGCAGGTCAGTTTTTCCAAGCAGCTGTCCAAGGCTTCAGAGCAGCTCATGTCAGACGTGGCCTCGGGTCCCAGTGACTCTCACACAACGAAACACTGACCTCCAGTTAAACACTGCAAACCTGCAGCTCTGAACACACTCACTCCATCACACAACACTTCATTACACTGGACTCATCGGCTCTCGACAGAGACATATGAATAAACATCTAGTTAACACTGCATTTAGCTCAGCTTTGTTTGCATGTGTGGCCTCGAGGCAATCCAAAACCTTTCAGTCTAGGTTCATCAAATACAACTGTATTAAAACTAAACAAGACAAAACAAATATGTGTGCTTAAAATATAAAAAATAAACAATTTGCTAAAGATATAACCGTCTAATAAAGCTATTGTTTAAAGATTCATAAATTATGCTAAAACCAATTTTTTAATAATATAAATATAATAATATAAAATAAATAAAAAATGTATGCTTCACATATTAAAAACTACTTGCTAATGAAATAAAAATGAAATAAAAATGTAACATTAAAAACTATTTGCTAGATATATAAAATAAAAAAGAAATGCATGCTTACAATAAAAACTATTTGCTAATTATTTAAAAATAGAAATTCTATAAAATAAAAATGTTTGCCTTAATATATTAAAAAGTTTTTATTATGCTATAAAAAATAAAATAAAAATATAATTTTACATTAAAAATTATTTGCTAATGATATAAAAATAAAATAAAAGAATGATATTAAATAATATATATTTAACATTTTAAAAACAATTTGCTGATTATATAGAATTAAAATTGAAATTATGCTTAACAAAATAAAATAATTAGCAAATGATATAAAATGAAGAATAAAATAAAATGTATGCGTAACAAAAAAAATCTTAATTTAATTTAAAAATGATTTGTTAGATACAAAAAAATATGCTTAATAAAAAATGTATGCTTAACACCTTAAAAACTATTAGCTATTGATATAAAAATAAAATAAGGATGTATGATTAAAAAACTATTTGCTTATGATATTAATGATATTAATATAAAATAAATGCATGCTTGACACAATAGAAAACTATTTACTAATGATATAAAATGTTATATTAAATTAATTAATATTAAATTGAACTTCAAAATTATTATCATGACAATAAGTTTGCTTCTTTAGTAAAAGTATCATGTAATATTTTTCAGTAAAAGCATCTACTAAAACAAGGCACAGTGCTGATTTCCAGATTCTTTTTGTCATATTAGGATGTTAGCATTACATTTTTAGTAAGTAGTTAGTAATGTCTCTCACGTGGCTTGATCTCGTTGATCAGTTCATCGTCAAACTACTTAAAAAGCCCCTTAAAGTGTATTATCACGAAGCACACTGTGATCAATGAAAGCACACATGCCATCTGCATCACAGATCAATGCTGGCTGGATGGACGATGTTGTGAAAGAGAGCTTTCAAATGACGTGCTTTCAGGATCCTGATATTCCCATTCCATCCCTCATTCCTGCAGTGATTGTTGACAGATTCCTGCCCTGCCCTGAGAAAACCAGCCCTTCTCTGCTGAAGGTTCAGCTCAGTTCAGCTCTTGATCTCACCACCGAGATATTTCAATAGCTCACTCGCAGTCAGCTGTTGTTCTTCTTCCAGCTGCATAACTTTGGTAGAGTTTTGTGTTCAAAAATGTATTAAAACAAGTGACTCCAACATGTATTAAACTAAACTTCCTCTTCACTGACGCCATCACTTTTGCTCAAAGTTTGTTTATTAACTAGTATTTTGGTGATATTTAGTTGAAGTATGAAGTTCATACATTATTATTAGATTATGCAGGCATGTTCACTAATGTTTCACAACCAAGTTATATTGCGTATCATTTCCAACATAACAAAGCGTTGCTCCTTTTTGTTGCTCATTTAATTATGAATTTTGGTCTAAATAAATGTTGGGATATATTTGTGAATTGCATTTTTTTATTTCCAACATAAAACTACTTATTTATTTGCATGTAATGCTTTGCATATATTTTATGAATTGCATGCATTACATCATGCATTTTTATATTGTATTGTTATTTAAATCAATGTTCAGCATCAAAGTGTCATGCATATATATATATATATATATATATATATATATATATATATATATATATATATATATATATATATAATGTGGAAAATCTTTAATTAAAATTTTATGAATATGTTTGCCAACCATTGCATTTCTATTTTTTTATAACTTCTAACATAACTGTTTTACTGTGAAATGTTTTAATTGAAAAGTCTGCTTTCTTTTTTTCTTTTCTTTTTTTTTCTTTTTTTTTTTTGTGAATTTTATTTTATTTGAAACAATTTTGGGATATATTTGCAAATTGCACGTTTTTAAAGCATGCATTTGTATACAGCATTATTTTAAAAAAACTATGTTCAGATTTCTGCCATTTATGTATGGATGCATAACTGTGAAAACCAATGCATTTATATTGGTTTATACGATTAACGATCTTATTATCATTAAAAATCTGTGTTCATATATTGTTTGTAAAATTGTATAATGGAATTTCCCCTTAATGTTCATTTAACAAGGAAAAATTGTTTGGAACCCTCAATGTTCAGAATGCTTACAAAATATACTTTTATTAGCTATTTTATGCCGTTAGGACCAAAATAATTTTGCGATATAATATACTTGTTAACAGCATCGTTTCATAGCATGCATTTGTGTATTGCATGGTTAAATAAATCAATGAATTGTAAAACGCATGTATAAAACGTGCATAATCTGGAGTTCAAACGCAATGCACATGCTGTGGACTGAAATATGACATCTTAACAGTGACATCTATTGGTAGTTATTAGAAAAATGGAAATGTACCGAGATAAACTTTCAAACATCTGAGGCGCTTTCTACTTCTGGCAACAGATCATGGAAGTAAAGCGACTGACTGATGGAGTCACTGGCTCCTACTGACTTATTACCTTCACAGACGTCAGAAACTGCTGAATCTGCGTAACTGAAAAGCTCCTCAGAGCTGCCCACGCCTGCGTCTGTACTTAATAAAAGTGTCTTTGAAAAGCTCCTGAAGGAATGCAGTCTCTTCTCACCTGCAACATGATGAAAGCCTCGCCGTCAGATGAGAGAGCTCAAGTTTTCCCAGAAGCGATCAGCTGAATGAGTTCAGTGAGTCTGTCTCAGACTGTCAGAGAGCTGCTGTGCTCCGCTCTTGTCTTCCGCCTCAGTTTCTGCTCTCTTTCCATCTCTCTCTCTATCCTCCGTCTTTCCCTCTTCGCTTTCTGGCAGAACATCAGAGCCTGTTCATGACGGACCGCCCAACCAGCCAATCAGAGAGCGGAGGCGTGGCGTGCACAATGTGGGCGGGGCTGAGTGAAGTTGATTCAAACGCTAACTAATTCACTAAAACTTTGTTTTATTTCTGTGGAACACTAAAGAAGAACCTTTTCAGCTCAACAACATCACTGTGAACTGATGTTGTGGAAAGACTGGTAACACTTTACAATAACCTTATTACACGGCTCTGTGGAATACTTGATTCTGATTGGTCAATCGCGACATGCCTAGGTATGTTATTCTGTGATAACAACTGGCTGGATGTACATTATCACTTACATAACATTAATTATACAATAGGATACATTTGTTAAAGGGATAGTTCACCCAAGAAAGCAAATTCTGTCATTAATTATTCACCCTCATGTAGGTCAAAACCCAGAAGATCTTCATTCATCATCGGAACACGAATTATCATTTATTATTATAAAATAATTATTAATATTTTTAATGCCCCCGTCAATAGACAGTAAGGATCCTTAAAGGTGCTGTAGGGAACTTTTGTAAAAATATATTTTTTACATATTTATTAAACCTGTCATTATGTCCTGACAGTAGAATATGAGACGGATAATCTGTGAAAAAATCAAGCTCCTCTGGCTCCTCCCAGTGTCCTATTGCCATTTGCAGAAACTCCATCGCTCCATGTAAAAAATAACCAATCAGAGCTGCGGCCCGTAACTTTGTTTGTGTTCAAAATGTAGAAAAATGTATATAATAGGCGAGTACACCATGAATCCATTTTCCAAACCGTCCGCGGCGGAGTAACCCAGTACCTTTGTGATTCTTCATAGACATAAACAGAGAGAAGTAGTTCCGGCTACAATGTTCTTCCGCAACACGCAAGCAGTTCGGTTTATTAACCGCTAGAGCGTCAAAAGTTCCCTACAGCAGCTTTAAGGCAAAGAAGTATTTGTTATTCGATTCTAACGTTAGTTAAAGCAACGTTTAGCGAACAAGAGTCTGAAATTCTCGCACGTTAAAAAATAAATACGACCTCACTTTGTGTCGATCATGTTTTCAAAATGCCTCTGAAAGTCATAAAAATAAAAAACAAAGAAATCAGATTGAGTTTGATTTTCTGCGTTTTAGCATCCGTATAGTATTTTGATAGTAAAGGATGATGAATTTGAAAAAATGGCAAATTAAATTTCAGACTCAGTGTGCAAGGACCTTTACTGCTGTTTGCCAAAATCTCACGAGCGAAATCCAATATCCAAATCCAACTCGCGTGATCGGATTTCTATTGAAATTAAATTAGTTCATTCAAGATCTGACACTTTAAAACTACACCATGCAACTTTTTTGATTAAAATATTAAACATTCATTAGTGGTGCACTATAAATATTGGCCGATGATCTCGTCAGTAAAGCCGGTTCTCTAATCAGCGCTATATTCGATCAGGTGCGTGATTTTACATAGAGCAGCTGTTACTACATGGAGCCGTTGTTAACTGACTGGCTTCGCAAATAAATGCTGAATAAACGCTTTATAGAGTGGTCGGGACGGATTTCGCGAAAAAATTGCACACATAAATTTGTTTTATTTTTTAGTAATGCATTACTTGCCTAATTGGTTAAATGAACATTGATTAATAAATGATTTAGAAGTATTTTTCATTGTTAGTTCATCTTACCTAATGCAGCTACCTGTTAACCAATGAAAAAGTGTTACTAAAACTATATTTTAGCGTTCCAGAGAAAAATAACAGCATACAGGTATGAAATTACATGAGGGTACTGTAACTAATGGCCACAAAGGCATATTTAGTTCACGCTATACCACACAACTCATGATGACAGCGCTGAGAAATCCAGTTTAATTTGATCCCACGGCTGCCAGTCAGTGTCTGCAAGAGTTAATTATCTTCTGCAGAGACAGTGAACGAATCACTGTGTGACAAGCGCTACATACAGTAAATATCTTCTGTTCTAATAGAGCTACATTATCATCATGAAGGTCTCTGGAAGCACCAGCTGATGCACAAAAGGACAAATTACTTTATGACCGTATTCTGTGGTTTCAAATGTATGAACTAAAAGGGGATTTCCTTCACATCTTGAACAGGCCTAACTCATGTTTCTACAACATGTGCGACGATGAAACTTTCAGCACATTGCACAACTTATAATTGGGTGTTTCTTCAACTTCAGGCACTTTTCCAGTATGTCACAGGGGTTGATTTTTATTCAAACTAACGTATTTTAACTCTTTGTTATATGAAGGTCTCATCAAAACTTTTTGGAAACTGGGTTATCATGCCTTCATCTTTCGCTATAAATTGTATATTTTGTTGCAGACTCAGACTTTGTCTTAAAGTATGAAAATCAATAACAAAAATATATATTTAAAACTATGGCAATCTAATAAACATACACTGAAGCAAAGATTGGTGTTGAAACAGTTTGCACTCAAAATTACAAAATGTATTTTCTTAAAAAAAGAATTATAGCACATAAAAACTAAAAATCAGAACTAGAGGACTAGACTAAAATATACAAATGTTTTGTAAATATTGCATTCATTTATATCAATATTTACTAACAATATGTTATACATTTCAACTGTAATTTCCATCAAAACCAGCAAAATAAAGAATAAAAGGCTAATACAGTTTTAAATGTTAGTGTACTTGTTTGCGGAGAAGATGGCAATGAAGATCTTGAGAGGAAATATAAGATGCATTTTGTAAAAACAAATAAAAATTAAGGTAAATATGAATTTGTGCATAATTGTTTATCAATTTACCAAATTATGCACAAATATTATTAAACACATGCACTCACTGATGCAATTGATACACTTAGAATGACTTAAAATGTTACATTATTATAAAAGGTTGTTTCAACTTAAAACTAAGTGTTCAATAGCCTTAAAATTTAAGTTTAACCAACCAGGATGTTTGAAAAAAAAAACTAAACAAAACAAAAATAACTAAATGCACGATGTGAATTATTAAAACAGTCAACTTTTGCAGTGAAAGATAAAAGATTTTAATGATTAAAATCCGAGTGCACAATCTGAGATAGGAATGATTGATTGCTGGTTAACCGAATGACAGAACTCATTTGATCAAGTGCATTTGAGTTCTGTTAGCTGTCAGATTGTTTTCTAAAAGCTCAAGTTGACAAGAAGTTCCCAGCGTTGAAGAAACAGCCGTTTATAGATTTAACACGCTGCATTTGACGATTTGACACGCAATCTGATCGCCTGCTTTATATACTCGCTCATTTCACCCAACCGCTTTCACTAAACAAACGTTTACTCTGCTCTATATGTGTGCGAGTGTGGAAATACTTTGGTCTGCTGCTGTAATATGATTGCCACTCTTTCCCAAGTCTGTGGTAAAACTGAAGAATGCTGGAATTTGTGCAGTCTACAGAAATCCTTCATCTGCACTGTATTTGAGTTCGACTGCAATGCATTGTTCACCAGCTCTTGTAAGCATGAATGCTATCGATACCTCCAGCCGTCTGATATGGATTGGGATAATGATTGTTCCACATATGATCTGTGGTTCTGTGCCTGGGGCATGCATTTTTTCCAAGCCTCACTCTGGCTTTATTCAGCAGCTCTAATTCTGTCTGAAAATCTTCAGCCAAAGCAAAGCAATAAAACCAAAGCTTCAGTGAAACTAACTAACTTAAATAAACTAACTAATAAACTGTGGAGTCCACCAGTAACTGATATTGATTCCATAATGAATTTGTGAACTGTAAAAGACGAGTTCAGACGGAAGTTAATGGTGCTTGGTGTTTATCCCAAGCCACATTTCCTTTTAAAATTAAATGTTGCATTGGAGTTGCACAACTAAATGTTTCTTTCCTGAAAGATGCATTTGTGTTTGAGCAGCAGCAGTAAAGTGCATGAATTCAGGTTTAAGTCTTTGATTTTGTGTAAAAATAAGAATCAGAATGTAATCTGACTTAATGGCCTAAACAGTATATAGTTGAATAGATGCAAGTAAAGAAAACCAATCAGAATTCAGTATGCAAATATTACAGCAGGCCATCACTTTTTGAATGGTGAACAAATCAATACTAGATTAAAATTATACGCAAAATAAAGCTTGAATGAAAATTGCATGAAAAAAAAACATTCTAAATAAAGACGAATAAGCAAATAAATAAATACATAAATAAATATTGGTGCCCCTAAAACTAAAATTATCTGCAAAACAAAGAGACTGCATAATAACTAATAATATATATGATTAGAGATAAATGAATTGAGCTAAACAAACAAACAAATAAATGAATGTATAAATAAATAAATAAATACATAAATAAATGGTAGCACGGTTAAGACTAAAATGATCTGCAAAACAAAGTTTGAATGAATACTTCATATAAGTAAATAAAAAAAAAATGAATGAATGAATGAATGAATGAATGAATAGTAGTAGCCCCTCCAAGACTAAAATTAAGGGAAAAGCCAAGTTTACATGAAGATTGCATGGCAATAAATACATGCATACATAGTATCACTAATACTGAAAATGTCTGCAAAACAAAGTTTGCATGAAACCTGCAGGGTAACAGTTCAGGCTGAATTAATTGCTAAATTGAAACCTTTAGATTTAGAGATTTAAAACAAACCCTGAGCAGAATGACTGAGACAAACTCCGCAGAAAGAAAACAACCATGAAACGGCTTGATGATTAGTCCTCTTCAGCGGACCAGATATCAAACAATCAGCCACTGAAACACAGCAAGCAGAAAGCAGCAAACAATCCCTCCTCACCAGTCTGAGACCCAGCGTTTGGCCATTTCTGAGACGCCTTCCTCGAGCACCTTAAGAACCAGATGCTAAATGTGATATTTTCCCTCCAGCTCTACTGGCAAATCATGCTGGTGAGGACGGATCCAAACGCCTTCCTTCAAGCCCTGAGCTTTTGTCTCTGTATTTTTGTCTCGGGACACTTTAGAAGTAAATTTCCCCCCGTCGCCCGGCGAAACTGCCACTCAAAGTGGAGAGACATCCGGAGGGAGGCGTTTGCAGTCACAGACACTTGCTAATTAGGACAAAAGCATTAAAACAAGGTTAGAAGGACCTGACAGCATGAGGGCAGCGTCTAAATAACGCCTCTCATTCCCAGCGCTCATTTGCATGGAAATCATGCCAGGCTGCATTCACTTTAAAACAGGCCGTGAAAACTGACTCAATGTGAGTAGTCGACTTCAAGAGTGAAGAGCAATGGGGCTTTTTTAACCAATTTGTACCCAGAATGCTCAACAGAGCCAATGCATGTATTTGAATTGCATAAAAAAAACTTAATGCCATTGCCAAACCTATATTTGCTCAAATATATCACCAAATCAGCATCAGCAAATAACATATACAATATTCCAAAGAACAAATTTACAAAATTTATAAAAAATAAACATAATTAAATCATTATAAATCTAGTTTTGATATATAGTAGTTACATTTTGATTACTGTAAGATTGGAAATGTTTTTTTATGCATTTTATTCTTTATTATTTGCCCTTGAAACACATTGTGAAATATATTTTGACATGGTTATTGTGTATTTAAAACACATCCAGTTTATTAGTACTACCTGTTTCATTTAGAGTATTTATAACTATAAAGTTAATTGTAGTTTGTTTATTTTAAAACTACATAATTCAAAAGAATGTACAGTTTATATGCAATACAAATACATAAATCTTTTGAGTGCAGATTCTGCTCCATTTTTTATGATTTAAAGATGAAAGAAAGATATTCCAGCTAAATATAAGATTGAAAAAAAGTTGTTTTGTAGTATGTGACACAAATTTTCAATTTACTAGGAATATTTCTATACTTAAAATCTGGAATTGTTACATCATATATTGAACTCCTGTAAAATATCCCACAGAAGTAATAAGAGTGAGTAAGGTCTTTTTGAGTAAGGTCTTTTGGGGTGAACTGCTCCTTTAAATCCATTGCATGCTTGTCATGCCAGCTGTTGCCATGGCGCTCTGCGGGCATCTGCTACACATCTTGGCAGTCGCGTAAAACCTGAGACTCCTTCACTTTTGGAGACACTGAGGAGTTTGGACCAAAGCAAGAGACTCGTCTACTGCAGGTTACATGTAAACTAGTCCCAGCCTCAGATGGGTTCACCAGCACTGGATCTGCTGAGTTTCTTAAGTCAGCGCCTTCAAATGCAATGCAGAGTTTATTTCCAGACCTGACGAGATATTCACCAGCTGCACTCAATGTATTCTGCTCTGTTCTGCAACATTTATCATTATCATTTCTAACAAATAATAATAATAATAATGATATGTTTCATTTATATTGCGCCTTTCTTGTGCTCGAGGACGCTGAACATTGTACACCAAAGCAACAAAAATTGATAACAAGAAAAAATATCAATGGATATTTGCCCAATGCACATAATGCAGTTGCATATTACACAGATTATGTATTGAAGACAGTGCTTTAAGTGGGCTGGTACGCACAGCCACTTCCAAACATAGCTCTTGAGCATACCACCTCCAGTTTAGGAGTTCAGAGCAGCTTCGCGGATCATTTGAATCAGTTCGAGAAATCGGAGCGGGTTCGCGAATCATTTGAATCAGTTTGGGAGTTTGGAGCGGGTTCTCGAGTCAGTTTGGGGATTGCAAATCATTTGAATCAGTTCGGGAGTTCGGAGCTGCTTCGCAGATCATTTGAATCAATTCGAGAGTTCGGAGCGGCTTCGCGGATCATTTGAATCAATTCGAGAGTTCGGAGTGGCTTCGCGGATCATTTGAATCAATTCGAGAGTTCGTATAGGGTACGCGAATCATTTGAATCAATTCGAGAGTTCGGAGCGGGTTCGCGAATCACTGAGTCAGTTTGGGGATCGCAAATCATTTGAATCAATTCGGGAGTTCGGAGCGGCATCGCGGATCATTTGAATCAATTCGAGAGTTCGTATAGGGTTCGCGAATCATTTGAATCAATTCGAGAGTTCGGAGCGGGTTCGCGAATCATTGAGTCAGTTTGGGGATCGCAACTCATTTGAATCAATTCGGGAGTTCGGAGCGGCTTCGCGGATCATTTGAATCAATTCGAGAGTTCGTATAGGGTTCGCGAATCATTTGAATCAGTTCGGGAGTTCAAAGCGGGTTCGCGAATAATTTGAGTCAGTTTGTGGATCGCGAATCATTTGAATCAGTTCGGGAGTTCGGAGTGGGATCGCGAATCATTTGAGTCAGTTCGGGAGTTCAAAGCGGATTCGCGAATCATTTGAGTCAGTTTGGGGAACGCGAATCAATTGAATCTGTTCGGGAGTTCAAAGCGGATTCGCGAATCGTTTGAGTCAGTTCGGGAGTTCAAAGCGGGTTCGCGAATCATTTGAGTCAGTTTGGGGATCGCAAATTAATTGAATCAGTTCGGGAGTTCGGAGCGTGATTCATTTGAATCAGTTCCGGAGTTCGGAGCTGGTTCGCGAATCATTTGAGTCAGTTTGGAAGTTTGAATGCAGTAATGCAGTAGCTCTTTCTAAGGGTATTTTTTCAAAATCCTTTTGCACATTTTATTTATGTTCAGTTGTTCTTTCTAGCTCAAGCAAATCCACAAACTTATAAAATGATTATTATTAAGGTTGCCTGTTGACTGTTGTATATAAAATCCCTTCAATATAGTTGTTGTTACCTCAGGGGATGAGGGGAATCATCAAAAAAAATTAAAAAAAATAAAACAGAAAATATATATATTTTTTGGCTATAATAGAGTACCGGTACCTCTTTTGGGCCACTTAAAGCACTGATTGAAGACATAAAAATGGAAAAGAAAACGGACAAATACACATGTAAATTAGTGATTGTGTTGATTAAACAAATAGGTTTTAAGGTTTGACTTGAATTCACTACAAGAGGTGACTGTTCTGAGTGTCAGGGGAAGTCAATTACAAAGTTTTGGTGCAATAACGGAAAAGGACCTGCCGCCCATTGAAGATAGGCCGAACCTCGGTACAGAATGAAGTTAAGAATTAGGAGACCAGAGTGTGCGAGAAGGTATATAAGAAGAGAGTAGGTCAGAAAGATAGGAAGGAGCAAGACCTTTAAGTGTCTTAAAGGTAAGCAGAAGAATTTTGTATTGCACACGAATAGATACAGGAAACCAGTGATGATTAAATAAGAAAGGGGTGATGTGAGCAGATTTTTTTGTTGAAGTTAATAATCTGGCAGCAGAATTTTGCATTTTTTGCAGACGAACAATGGATCGCTGGTAAGCTGGAGAAAAAAGCGTTAAAATAGTCTAGGCGAGTGGTAATAAATGCATGCACTAATTACTCCGCATCTTTTCTACTGAGAAAAGGACGAAGTTGGGCAATTCGACAAAAAAAAAGCAGCTTTGGAGAGTTTACTAATGTGGCAAAGGTTAGTGATGGGTCTAGAGTGACACCTAAGTTTCTAACAGTAGCCGATGGAAAAATAGGTTAACAGCATCAAGGTCAATGCTAGAAACATCTTTTTTTTATTATTATTAGAGATGGGGGACCAATTATTAAAATTTCTGTTTTATTCAAGTTCAGACTGAGAAAATTAGAATGTAGCCAATCCTTTTACTCACTGACACATGAAGATAAGGATGCCATCGACTGGGTAGAATCTGGTTGACAAGCAGTATATAGAGTACAGACCAAAAGTTTGGACACACCTTCTCATTCAAAGAGTTTTCTTTATTTTGATGACTATGAAAATTGTAGAGTCACACTGAAGGCATCAAGGGCTATTTGACCAAGAAGGAGAGTGATGATGACCTGGCCTCCACAGTCACCGGACCTGAACCCAATCGAGATGGTTTAGGGGTGAGCTGGACCGCAGACAGAAGGCAAAAGGACCAACAAGTGCTAAGCATCTCTCGGGGAACTCCTTCAAGACTGTTGAAGACCATTTCAGGTGACTACCTCTTGAAGCTCATCAAGAGAAGGCCAAGAGTGTGCAAAGCAGTAATCAAAGCAAAAGGAGGCTACTTTGAAGAACCTACAATATGACATATTTTCAGTTGCTTCACACTTTTTTTGTTATGTATATAATTCCATATATAATTCCACATGTGTTAACTCATAGTTTCGATGCCTTCAGTGTGAATCTACAATTTTCATAGTCATGAAAATAAAAAAAAAACTCTTTGAATGAGAAGGTGTGTCCAAACTTTTGGTCTGTACTGTATCTGGATGTCATCAGCATAACAGTGGTAGTTAAAATGATGACGACAAATTATTTGGCCAAGAGGTTGAATATAAAGGATGAATAATAATGGTCCGAGAACTGAGCCCTGGGGAACTCCTTGTTTGAGCAAGACAGTAAGAGTCATTATTGCCTGTCTGTGAGATATGAAGAGAACCAGGATAATGCAGAACCTGAGATGCCAACTTCTGCAAGGCGAGAGAGTAATATCTTATGACAAATTAGTCAATTACATTAGTAACTGTTTAGCAACAGCTTAACAAGCGTCTTTCAATTCCTAAGCAACCTCCTTAGAAGTCCATTATGAATACTTTAGCACTGGCCAACCAATTATTTGGAACACTTAATAAACTTCTTTAGCAACTATCCAGAACACATTACTGTTTAGCAAAACCTTAGCGAGCACCAACCAACCGCCCTTGCTACTGCCTGGAGACACCTTAGCAAAAACCCTAGCAACTGCATAGGAAACACATATAATACCTTTAGCAGTGGCCCAGAAAGACACGTTTTCAAACTCCACAGGGTTTGTAGAGCCATGCAGAACACATTAGCAACTGCACCCTAGCAACCACCGAAACACTTTAACAGCTATTGTAAAAGTTGTCACTCCACGGGGCTTTTATAAACCTTTTCAGGCCAGTGTTGGTCAAACTTTCCTCGTCTAGTTTAAATAGAAATAATCTCTTCTTCTTAAGTGACACTTAAACTGAAAAACAAGTTCAATCTCAGAGTAAAACTATCAGTTTAATACGTGTCCCTCCTTTCATTTTCTGTCATGATTATTATAAACACTGATGTAAAATCCATGCATGTTTGCAAATGAAAGTTATTTGCTGGCGGTGATGAAGCGGCCCTGAGAGAGGATCATATTGCATTGACAACAGTTGTATTCAGTGTTTGCCAGCAGCAGCAGCAGCAGCAGAAGTGAATGACTGTATGCTAAACTCATCTCTGTCTTCTCTGCCAAACGCCGCTCTGCCCTCCTGCCAGCGATTCCCAAGCTATGCCATTCAGTGCTCCAATAACAAATGCTAAGCATTATTAATTTAGCACGCTTGAATTATACATCAAAAGACGGACCTGACCGTTTCAAATCAACAGAAAATATTCCTTTAGGCAGTGAGCTTGTACAACTGTCAATAAACAAGCCATTTAAATGCAATGCATACTGTATTTGACAATGTTTACATCATCAGACATGTGACAGAATTATGAGCATGTGCACATTTGTGTGACTCTACTTAATTAATGCAGTGTTTCCAAACCTTGCAAGCAATGAATTTCAGTAATAGACAAAACATTTTTTTAACATTGAATGGGTTTTAAAAATATATAACAATAACTTTATTATTTATTATAAGTGAACATAAAACAATCTTTACATTGACTACAAAATGTAATATTGATTCATCTTTATTCTATCCACAAAAGTTCATTGGCGAAGAATAGCAAATAATTATTTTTTTTTAGTTCTGTGATTTCCATTAATGACAGGCTGCAGCAGGTTTGACTTTAAAAGCAGCACTGTCTCTTTAAATCCTGATGTACATTTGGTTTTCTCTCGTCTCTTTATGATCATTTAGTTTTGAACTCATTTAAGACTGTACTTACAAGGTCACTTGCCAAAAACATTTAGCAATTTGACATAATTATGAGTTTTTGTTGTTGTTGAAGCTCTGTTATGCTATCTGAAGTGCTATCTGTGCCTCTTTTGCATCTTATTGTGCTTGATAACATGTTCATATTGATCTAATGCATTATATAAGCCAAAGCATGCATTAATTGCATAATTAACATGTTAGTTTTGACAGCCCTAATATATATGTTATAGTACTGTATATAGTGCTAGATTACTTACAAATTGTAGTCCATTACAGATTACATGATGAAAACTTTAGTTAGTAATGTAATCTAGGTTACTCATTTTAGTTAATACAGTACATTCTGACCATGTTTAGATTACTTTTTATGTAACTTGTTTTAAACATACCATTAATAAACATAACATATTGATATAAAACAGCAAAGAGAAAGAAAATATATTACATTTTTGATGGCAACATCATAAAATGCACTACAAATTGATTAAATGAGGGTTTCTCAAACTGGGCTTAATGTAGGATCTGCAGTGTGTTTGTGAGTTATTAGAACGCTAATTATTAATTACATAATAAATATGTAAAATAAGTTATTTAAACTCTTGAGCACTAAAAATAAAAAATATTTAATTTGTTTACTTGCATGACAATGTGACAATGTGAATATATATATATATATATATATATATATATATATATATATATATATATATATATATATATATATATATATATACATAAAAATGCATTAAAAATAATGTATATTTTTACAGTAAAAGCCACTTAATTTATTATTTCATATTTAAATATTATATTTTATATTTATTTTTATCTTAAAGACTTATTTTCAGATAAGTTTATTTTTATTTAGTTACTCTTTTCCTTTTACATTTCTTCAATTTAGTTTCACAAACCTCACAATATTATTGCATTGTAAAAATAAATGCATTCACAAAGAACATTTTTAGCTTAAATATTTTTTAAAGTTGAGCATTACTAGAAAAATAATGATAGCGATAAAAAGCACACTGTATATTGTTACAATAAATTATATATATAAATAATATATATATTTAATTAATTTCAAAAACTTTTCCAGGCCCTGGAAATCACGATTAGCTTTTCCAAAAGCATGTGGACACTGTTAATAAATAATCACTTGTTCTTTTAAATGCAATGCAAACTTCAATAACTTAATTAACTACATCATCACATTTCCAGAAAGAGTTCTCTATTCAGATCTCATGAGCGCTGGTCACCGACATCATCTGCTGCTCAACCATAACTGACTAAATAAGTAGGTCATCAATTAAAAGGACAAAACAACACACTAGTAAAGACATTCAGAGAGACTTACAGTGAATCTCAGCTGAGTTTCCACGAGTAAACAGCTACTGAGCAGAACAGAGCTGATGTCCAGACAGACGCATGTGAAGGACAATGAAGCGCTGCTGTGTGTGTGTGTGTGTGTGTGTGTGTGTTCATGCGAGCGTGAAGCGTGCAGCATCATCATGCATTACTGCATGCAGGGAACCCCTCGAACAGACATGCTGTCGGCCTGGACACGCCTCCATCTCTCACAACAAAGGACTGCTGATGGTCATATCATGTGTGACCAGGCCCAAGCACTTCACCAGAGAACATTAGCATTAACATTAACAGAGCAGCTAAAACCAGCTCAGAAACACTGATTCACACCAGCAACACTCACTAATGATTGCTAGAGTCTGGTATTGTTGCATGTGTAAGATGATGCTTGTATAAACATACTTTAATACACAGCTGACTAATATGAAAATACACTGTACGAAAATGAATCATTTTGTGAAAAGACGTTTGAATTGCAATGCTTTCTGAGCAATTACAAATATATATTAAGCTATATTTATCTATATGAATATATATGCATATATTATATTTTATTCCTTCCAAGCTATTTTTTTTACATATTTTAACAATACATTTACATGCATATGAATATATATGTGCATATATGTAATTATTTTTTATATAATATTTAAAAAGTATAACACATTATGCTTTGTGTGCAATTGTTTCATATTTTAAAGTTACATTTACATATGATAAATGTCGTATTATAAATGAATATGAATATATGTGAATATTCATATTATTTACTAATTGTTATATTACGTTTACACACAGATACACATATATGCTTTGTGTGCAGTCTATTACATATTTTGAAATTACATTTGCATATGACTTACATTTATAATATTTTAATATATTATATTTGAAATTTTCATGCATATTACATATGAATATATACATTTATATGCTTTATGTGCAATATGTATTTTGCCAAATATTTGCAATGCTTTCTGTACAAGTGTTTTGAAAAGTATTTGCATATTCATTAATGTGATTCATGTGTTTTTTTTACACACACACACACACACACACACACACACACACACACACACACACGTTTTATATAATATTTTATACACACTAATAAATACATAAATAAATAATATGTATATAAATGAATTGCAATGTTTTCTGTGCAGTGCAAGTGTTGTGAAAGTGTAAATGAATGTGAATTCTTCATGCGCTCTGTTTCTCTGTGGCTCTGGGCTGTTGTGTAATTAGCAGGGGCTCGTTAGGCTGTGAGGAGCTCTGAGATCACTGACCCGAACAAAACTCTTTCTTCTGCTCCTACAATACAGAAAAACCCACTGCCCATCTCCCAGCACGACTGTATGTTTGTCAAACTCAGTCTGTTATTGTGGCGTCAACTGTTTCAGAGTGAACTGTGATTGGTCGCTTTACACGTCACTCAGAAGCAGCTCCTCCTGTGATTGGACAGAATGTGAATCTGTGTGGGATCGACAGATGAGCACATTAACACCGAGAGGGAGCTCACAAGCACCCTTCAAAAACATCCCACACGTCACACTCCATCACCAGTAGAGAGAAGTGCTCCTCAATCTGACCTCCATTAAAATATTCACGTTACAAACAGTGTATAATAACTAGACTTTCACATTTCTGAAGAAGAAGTGAGCGGCGCTTTCCTGTGCTGGTTTGACTTTACAACTTTCACAGTTCTGAAAAGCACTACCTCTAGATATATGACACTATAATAAATAATTTATAAATAAACTAAATCAATATTTTTTATCCATATTACTTAATTTAAATAAATAAAAATATTACATACAGTATATGTAAGGTTAACTGTAACTGTAGTTTAGGTAAAAAATAATATTTAAATATTATATATATATTTATTATAATATTATATATTATATAAATACATATTATTTTTATCTACATTTTATTTTTTGTTTACTGAAACTCTATAAACTTAAAAGGAGGAAATATAATTTGTTACATACATAAAATCTGATTTTACATTGCATTGTTATATAAATTATTATTATATAAATAACTGAATATAAATTATATCCAAAAAAATATAAATATGCATTAAATACAATTAGTCATGAACATTTACATATATATTTACATTTACATAATGAATTATTGAATTATGTAAGTTATATTGTTCTACATTGCATAGTTGCCATTAATAATATGCAATTAATTTTATTTTATAGTATTTATGTATTTACTATAACTACACACACACACATATATACATATATATATATATATATATATATATGTATATGCATACTGTAAATAATATTAAAAATAAAACATGATATAAAAATATTAATTTATTTTCTAAGTCTTATTGGTGTGCATTAACTATTATATTCATAGTATGTTCATAATTATGTGATATTTGTCTTGGCCTCTCAGTCAGTTGTTGAATAAACTGAAAACGCATAATGGCATTATTCTGCTGAGTTTATGTTCATTTGTGTATTTCTAGCCTGAAGTCTTTCCGTGTGCTGATGTCTGTGGAGTCTGAGAGGCTGATCTCATCCAGATTTCAGACCTCCTCTATGACATTATTACAAACATCACCGCTAATGCTGAACATGCCATAATTAGAGCAATATTTCTCCAAACAGAAACAGAAACCTCTGGTTTGGTGTGAATGATGTGCAGAAAACCACAGACCTCCACAGACCTCCACCGCAGAAAGATGATCAGAAAAACATGCGCATGTTTGGGGTTGAATGCGTATCGATTCTAGAAAAAAAATCTGGAATCTTGATGGACAACAGATCTGCATTCATGAAGAAGTCTCAGCACGCTTTACACACACACTTCTGTATTGATGATCCCAGACTATACGAGGCTGGAGTCTCACCTGCTTCCCCATGATGAAGATGAAGATGATGATGATGAAGGGAATGAAGACGTCGTTCCTGAGGATCATCTGAGAGGAGTGCAGTGAATCTGTGGGGTTATGAAGATCTGGGTGTGTTTCAGACATGTTCACACAGGAGCGAAGTCACTTAACCCTTACAGAACAACACTCATACTTAGTTAAATCTGCAGGACGCCAGTCATTTTTTCTCTGGGCGCAAAAGAAGAATTGAATTATTTGTGATCAAGTGATCATGACTCTGTTTTTTTTAAAAATAAATAAAAATAAATAAATAAATGTTAAAAGGTAGTTCTTCTTATTATTATTATTATTTAAATATTATTTATCATTACTGATATTATAATAAAGTTTACTTATTAAATGTATTTTATTTATTTATTTTAATTGTGAATTACTTTTAAATTTAATTTAATTATTTGAATTTAATTAATTAATTTAATTTAAATAAATTATATATGTACTATGATTATTATTAATTTAAATTACGTTTAAATTCATTATTATTAGAAATAATATTAATAAACAAATAAAATGTAATTTATTAGGTAATAAACAAACAAACAAACAACTGAATGAATGAGTGAATGAATGAATAAGAGTAAGGTTTTTTAAAGAAGTGTTCTCTGCTTACCAAATCTAAAACTACAGTAAAATAATAATAAGAAGAAGAAGAAGAGGAGGAAGAAGAAGAAGAATTAATATTACAATTTACAAATAATTATTACAATGTAAATATTATTGCAATTTAAAATGTAATAGTAGAATGATTTCTGAAGATCATGTGACACTGAAGACTGGAGGAATGATGCTGAAAATACAGCGGAGCATCACAGAAATAAATTACACTTTAACAGAGATTCACACAGAAAACAGTCATTTTAAACTGCAATAATATTTCACAATATTACAAATTTTACTGTATTTTTTAAATAAATAAAAGCAGTGGTGAGCAGAAGAGAATTTTTTTCTGAAACATCAACAAACATTTTGACTCTAGTGTATGAAATTGAAGAAGCAAGAAGTCTTTTTTCCACGATGGTTTAGACTGGATATAATGTATGTTAGTGCTGTTGTCTGTGTATCTGTTTTCAATTGTTTGTTCAGGATCTCAATGACCAGAGCGAATAGTTGCACACACTTGAGTTCTCAGCATGTTGAGAAGAAACTCTATAAAGTCCTGCTGCAGAACATTTGGTGGTTTGGGTTCAATGCGAGTGGAAACAGAGCTATAAACTGCAGCCGGAGCCACGGAGACACTCACAGGAATTTCCCTGCTTCTCACAGACTGGGAAGAAACGTTCCTGCTTTTAGCCGCTCCGCATGATTATCATCCGTCGCTCCCAGACACCGGGCAGACGGTCTCAATCTAAATCATGACTTCTGTGGCCCTCCAAGACTGGGTTATTATAGTTAACAACAACTAAAATCATTAAAACGTCATTTTAACTGAGCACTAAAATAACTAAATCTTAAATAAAAATAAACAAAACAATATGGACAAAATTAAATAAAAATTCCTAAATCTTAAAAATAAAAATCCTAAAATTCAATATATATATGAATGTATACAGTGCTTTAAGTGGCCCAATAGAGGTGCCGGTACTCTATTATAGCCACAATAGGATTAACTTCCCTCGTCCCCTGAGGTAACAACAACTATATTGAAGGGCTTTTATATACAGCAGTCAACAGGACAGGCAACCTTAATAATGAATCCTTTTATTAGTTTGTGCATTTGCTTGAGCTAGAAAGAACAACTGAACATAAATAAAATGTACAAAAGGATTTTGAAAAAAATACCCTTAGAAAGAGCTACTGCATTACTGCATTCAAACTTCCAAACTGACTCAAATGATTCGCGAACCCGCTTTGAACTCCCGAACTGACTCAAATGATTCGCGAACCCGCTACGAACTCCCGAACTGATTCAAATGATTCGCGTTCCCCAAACTGACTCAAATGATTCGCGTATCCGCTTTGAACTACCAAACTGACTCAATTGATTCGCGATCCCACTCCGAACTCCCGAACTGATTCAAATGATTCGCGATCCACAAACTGACTCAAATGATTCGCGAACCCGCTACGAACTCTCGAACTGATTCAAATGATTCGCGAACCCTATACGAACTCTCGAATTGATTCAAATGATCCGCGAAGCCGCTCCGAACTCCCGAATTGATTCAAATGATTTGCGATCCTCAAACTGACTCAATGATTCGCGAACCCGCTCCGAACCCCCAAACTGACTCAAATGATTCGCGAACCCACTCCGAACTCTCGAATTGATTCAAATGATCCGCGAAGCAGCTCCGAACTCCCAAACTGATTCAAATGATTTGCAATCCCCAAACTGACTCAAATGATTCGCGATCCCGCTTCGAACTCCCAAACTGGTTCAAATGATTCACGCTCCATACTCCGAACTAGGAAGAATTAGGAAGCGTGCATTGTGAAGGGCGCTCTGATAAGGGGCATTGAAGGCAAATGATTCAAATCTATCTATCTATCTATCTATCTATCTATCTATCTATCTATCTATCTATCTATCTATCTATCTATCTATCTATCTATCTATCTATCTATCTATCTCTCTTTCTCTCTCTCTCTCTATCTATCTATCTATCTATCTATCTATCTATCTATCTATCTATCTATATATATATATATATATATATATATATATATATATATATATATATATATATATATATATATATATATATATAAATTAAAATAAATGTTACCTGAATTAAAAATAAACTTTATTTCAGCTAGTTGCCAAGAAAAAATAAAAAATATTATGTTTTCATTTAGTTTTACTTGATGTACTAAAATAAAGCGTAAATTTAAAAAAGAATAAAAACAATATAGACAAAATAACTAAAACTTTACCTAAAATAAAAGAAAATATAAAAATAAAATTTAATTCAAAATATATATATATTTTTTTTTGTAGCGGTTGGTTATAATTATTATAAAACAAAAAATGCTATAACAATATAAAAAAAAAAAAGCTTGTTACTTAAAAGAAAACTTAATAAAAAAATATGTGTGTGCATTTTATTTATATATATATATATATATATTGTTTTGTGAAAACAACATTTCTCACTTTCCTTTAGTTAACCAATATGAACTAAAACAACTAAAACCAAAATAAAAAAGAATAAAAGCTATAGTATATAGACAAAAACTAATAAAACTGACAAAATACTGAAAACGGAAAACATAGAAATAAATGAATAATGATAATAAAATAACACTTGTTTAAAATGTAATTTACAATAAAACACAGTGCAGGAAGAAATAATTTCATAATTCCTGAAATAAATCAAAGCAAAACATCCAGGAGCAGAGTTTGAGTGAATTCAAAGATCCTCTTAATGCTGTATTTATTACCATTCAGCCAGCAGTCGTTGAGAAGGGCCTGAGTGTGTGTGTGTGTGTGTGTGTGTGTCTGTGTGTGTGTGTGTGTGTGTGTGTGTGTTTATGCGGCGGTGGGTTGCTGTGATTCTCTGTAGAGTTAGTTTGCTCTGTGTTTGAATGATTCATATAAATGTGTTTTTCATAGCTGTAAAACAGACATGCATGAACTTGACGATGAGTTTACAGAAATGTTTTAATGCCAGTGGAGGGAAAATATGTGAGTGCTTTAGATCAGTGACTCTGGACACAGATCACAGACAGCAGGAGAAATAATGGTGCATGCAAGTAAACCCATGCAACTAAAGACAGAAGAAACACTTCCTTTGTTCAATCAAACCAGAGTGGGTTAACTGAAACTAAACTAAAAAAAATAATAATAAAAAAAAAATAATAATAATAAAATATTTCTTGTTTTAATTTAATTTAATTTTACATTTAATTTAATTTTTAATAAAAATAAATAAATAAATAAATAAAACTACACAGATTTTTTGTTTATTTAGACAATTACTAAAACTTTAACATTAAAATAAAAATAAAATATGTCATTTAAAAAATATATAAAAAACAATATAAAAAAATGAATCAAACTCATGAGGATGAACATCTTTTCTGAAGTCCGAATCACAAGAGAAAACACGTGAATCAAACACATGGAAATAAGAGTTTTTAAATGAGCATCTGCAGTCTAACATCTGGTGATGTGATTGAGATTCACTCGAGGGAACACACACACACACACACACACACACACACACACGCTCATCTCAGGCCTGGATAAAGCTGTGATTGTTTCTGAGGTTCAGATGGATGAATTCTCCTGTGACGATGTGAGGAAACCAATGTTTGATCAACAGCACAACTACAGCTTCACTCTGTTCCTCTCTTCTGATTTAATGTCCTGTTCAGAGCTGAGTTCAGATCTCTGAGGCTCCACAACTCAGAATACAGCGAATGCTTTACTGCTGACATTACATGGAAAGACGGTCAAAAAGATTGAAACAGCATTTCAGTTCATTCTGAATGATCATTAAACACAATACTGGAAGTCTCTTCTGCTCACCAAGGCTGCATTTATTGGATCAAAATATGAAATATTTGTACTATTTAAAATATCTGTTTTCTGTGTGAATATACGTTAAAATGTAATTTCTTGTTGTGATCAAAGTAGAATTTATTTCAGATTTTTCAATGTTCATCAAATCTAATTTTTTTGTTTTAAAGATGCTTTATTTAGACAGTAGGACTATTTAAAAGAGAATATAAGAAAATATAACTACATTTGTGTTTCCTGCTAGATGAATTTCATAATAATAAAAATAAATCTGGCTCTAAATCTCTCTTTTCCTTATTCAGAGTAGATCTAGACGAGTGTATGCAAATTTAAAAGTAAATTAAAGTTTGTTAATCCTAAATCATTGAAAACCGCAACTCTAGATTCATCCTTTGTATACTCTCAAGGTGGTAAATGTATCACTTTTTTTCTTTATTAACCTGGCAATACATCCCTTATGAATTTATGAATAAAAAAATACAATACAATAAAAAAATTTACTGAAAAAAAAAAAATGGGTACTATACTTAAATCATGGTACAATGGTACAAATTAACCATTGTTTTGTTACATTTACTATAGTTTAACCACAGTTTTTGTAGTAAAACCTAAAGTAACCTAATAATAAGAACAATGTAACAGGCCTACATTTATTGGAAATGCCAAATCCTCTTAATATAGCAAATATTTGATGCTTTTGACAATATATCTGACACATGATTATGATGCAACCCAGCATGGGGAGGTTATCGCTATCGAGGTTATCTGATTGTATAAGCCAATATAGAGTGATGGTCAATGTAAAAAAAAAATAAAAAAAAAAAGTTAAAGAGTAATTTTATCATTCAGCTGAGCTGTGCTCGTATGTTTAAAACACTTCTGCTCTTATATGTTCACACTCTGCTCATGTATTAAATGTGCTTTATTGAAAGTTCAGTTTTCTTTAACTTCTCAGATAATATCAATATTATGATCTATTTCAGATGTGTCCAAAATGAGTGGTTACATACACATATATTTAATTGTCTGATCAAAATTATTGCTAAGGACAATTTAGTAGTCGCTGGATATCACTACTAAATTCTACACCCTTGTGTTGTATTACTGTATTAAAACCAGTTTTTTGTGTGTAGTAGAGTATTATGAGAGAGAGAGATGGACTGAGTTAGCGTTCATTCTTCGACTCAATCTCATATTGACAATAAAACATTAGTTTGAATGTCCATTGAGGGAAGCGATATCTTTATCGTACTATCATTTCATCTGTTAATTAAGGGAGATTTCTGATGACAGCGGTGCTCAGTGCACCTGTTGGCTGCATCTTATAAGGTATTTATAAAAATTAAAAATAACTTCCTTGTTTACAACCATGTTTCAGTCTCTTTCAATATAAAAGTCTTTACTACTACTGCGCTATCTTAATTAGTCTATACGTCAATCGTAAGTCTAAACAAATGCATCCTAACCTAAAAAACTCTTAAAACTACATTCTGTGATAGAAAAACAGTATTATTTGTGAAATTATAATGGCTTTGGAAGTCTGCCATGACACTTCCTGTGAGATATACTGCAAGCGGAGTGATACAAACTAGAATTCATTAGAATATCGCATCATTGGTAAAAGCTCTCAGCCAATCAGACTCAAGGACCAGAAAGAACTGTTGTATGAATATAAATATGTTTTTTATTACTGTTATTATTATTTTAAAAAAACCACTGAACCAAATATTAATTGTAATGTTATTACTAATCTTTCTTACTGTCTCTGAATTTAATTATTTATATATTTTGTAACATTATAAATGCCTTTGTTCAGCTCCATCCCTCTCCATCATTCTGGTAACACCCAAACTTAGTGATCCAGTCAATTCCTAATGGATGAAATCAGTCTTTTTCTCACTGAATGTTGTTTAGTTTGTTTTTTTTTTCACTCTGAAAAGCTTTGAGTGACAGGCCAGCGTCTGATGATCGAGCAGCAGCAGACAGAATCTGTCATAAATCAGTGCGGATGCTCGTCCGTCGGTTGAGCCGTATATCACAGTTAAGTGTTAGTCAGAGCAACACACAGCTGTGCTGCAGATTGGCTCATAAAGCTGAAGCACATGTTTCTAGACGAGGGGAATCCCACTTGTTTCAGCTTGTTTCATCAGGAGAGCAGCATGTCTGATAACAGTCTTACTCTGTGCAGAAAACTTCATCCGGAAATGAAAATTCAGTCACCATTTATTCGTGATCGTGTCTTTTACTGAGTCTGTTGAGATAGTTGGAAGAATGTTCAAGCTGCTGTTTTCCATGCAGTGAAAGTGGGGGGATCTTTTACTGTAGTTTGTCATAGCTGGGGTCTGAGAGGCCATGTTTGATACTTTTAAATTGCTTAATTTGTATGTTCCTCCTATTTATTTAGTTATTTGTGTCATTTATATTTTTCAGTTTTTTCAAGTTTGGTGTTCACTGTAAAAATGAAATATACAGTCAAAATAAATTGCATTCAGACACCTTCAACATTTGTCACATTATCACAGTTTATTTGCTATACTTTAGATAAAATATGACAAGAAGAGTTATCAATATATATAACTAATTTATAACTGTTTCACTAAGAATATATAGTATATTAATATGGTTTTAATTGTCTACACATATTTTGTTATATATTTGGGCTCAGTAAATTTTTTTTAAATAAATAATGCGAATAAATATATATATTTGTAAATGTATAATTATATTTGCGGTTAGTACGATTATTATTATTATTAAGCATAATAATATATTATTTATCATATATTAATAATAATTATTTAAGATATTCACATTTATAAATTAATTAACCACATTTTGGTTATGAAGATGTTTAACAACAACAACAAATTAATTCTTTTATTTAACAATGACACATTAACTTGATCCAAAGTGACAACAAACACATTTAAAATGTTTCAAAAGAACTTTCTATTCATCAAAGAATCCTGAAAATATTAAATACATTTTAACAAATTCACATAGAAAACAGAGGTTTTTGTTGTTGTTGTTGTTGTATGATCAACAGAAGCTCACAGGTCTTTCTGATCTTTTCACAGAAGAATGTAAATCCTTCAGTGGTCATCAGAGGCAGTTCATGATTTCTGGGTGAATTTTATTTAAAATCATAATAACAGACCTGCCGAGACACAAATCAAAGTTCCCGCATTTTCACAGTGATTTTCCAAGACCTTTCCTTGACTTCTCTAGGCCTGCAAACCACAGTTTTAACCTTCCCTGCCATTTCCAGGTTTTCCATGACTGTGGGAACCTACGTGATCCTGGAGTCCGAATTTCTCAGACCACAATATTGTTTGTTTAGTTGTTTAAGTACACTCAAACATTTCATTTGCAGTTTTTAAATCACTCAACACATCTAAACTACTGTTTTCTTGTTCTAATATGATGCTTTACTCTAGTGTTTTAAATGCTGAATGTGTTTGTTAATGTCAGTGATTGAACTGAACTCTTGTGTCTCCCTCTAGAGGCTCATTTAGTAACTACTCAAACAGCTGTCCTGCTAAATATATGTGCACTGTCATGTATACATATATAACTAACTTTTTGCTTAAAACAAGAGAAAATATCTGCTAATAGGGGCAGAAAAAATCATATTCATGGATATATATTTTCTTTTTGATACGTTTCAGACTTCAGTTTTTTTATTTTGTTTTGTTTCTCGATTATATGCATACTAATTAAAAAAAATATTTGTACGGGAAAACAAATAACAAAAATGAACTGACCTTATAGAATATAATAAATGTCTGTAATCAATCATCTGTATACATACTTCATAAAGACCTGTAAAATACAAGAAATAGTGTAAATGTATGAAACAAGGGATGCATCATAAAATATTGTATATAAATAAATAAAACAAAACTACTATATAATCATCTCTTACCAAAAGTGCAGCGCAGGGAGAATTTTCAAGCTACTTCAATGTTTTTCATGCATGCAAAAATAACTAAATAAAATTTAATAAAAAAATGATCATAAATGTTTCCATCCATAAATATTTGTGGAATTTATAATTATTTTATTCATTTTAATTTATTAATAATAATAATAAATACAAATGTAATAAATAAAAAAAATTGACTATGTTTATAAAGTACTTTTACGATATCATTTTAAAGTAAATAAAGTTATAAAAGTAAACTTTTATAAATAATATTTTATGTGTGTGATTTGAACAGGTCACTCCATCAACAAACTGAAATGTGGCAAAAGCAAAAGTCCCAGAACAGAGCAAAGATCGGCCAAAAGCCTCTCGGTGCACTTCACTTCATCAGTTCACTCGACTGTTTGTCACTTCCTGTTTGGAGGGGATGTGAATGTGGTTTCATGCTGCTCCTGGGAAATCAAAACAATGGACTAAATACAAAGCCCAAGGAAACCGACAAGCATGAACACACACAATCTTTACAGTAAACATCAATCTATTTATAGTACATATAAAGTACAATGACCCCATTCTGAACGGAAATTACTACTGGGTTATTATAAATAAAACAAAAACCATACATATATAAAATAAAATAAAAAATCATTTACTTAAAATAAAATTACCTGAAATTAAATAAAAGTTTAACTGAATTAACTTGTAGTAAAATAAAAGTAAAAGTGTTTTAAAAAGTAAAAATAACACAAAATAAATAAAAAAAATTCTAAATATTAACAAAAACTATAATAGTACCTCAATGTCAGTAAAACAATGCTGTGATCTTAATAAAAATAAATCTTCATGTTGCACAGATGAACTTTGAGAGACATTCATTTTATTGTTTTTGTGAACACAGATGTGTTTGACTACAGGCAAAACAAACAAACAAACAAACAAACAAACAAACAAAGCACAACCCAAAAACCCAACCTAAGGCTCTTGAAACAGTTTCATCACATTCTATTGTGTATGAACTGCATGATGAAAACATAGAGACTTTTGATACACAACAAACGTCATTAAAATACTCTGTATTCTGGTCTTTCTCCTACTATTTGGATAAAAGTAATTGATTATCAAAATATATATTTGTTTTATAAAATGATTGCTCTTGACTGTACAAATATCAGAAATATCAAACAGAACACTGACAGGGAAAATAATGAAGTACTAAAACTCACTTATAAGTGTATAAACTCATATACAGGACGTGATTGCTTTGTTCTTCATGTGGTTGTAATTTAAAGGAATAGTTCACCTAAAAGTGATATTTAGCTGAAAACATGTCCACCTTCACACCATCCAAGATTAAGATGAGTTTGTTTCTTCATCAGATTTGGAGAAAAGTAGCATTGCATCAGTGTCTCACCAATGGATGCTCTGCAGTGAATGGGTGCCGTCAGAATGAGAGTCCAAACAGCTGATAAAATCGTCTCAATGCTGGATTGGTTTCAGTTTTTGTCTGATCCAGATGTTCACTGATGGACTGGAGTGCTGTGGATTATTGTGATGTTTTTATCAGACTCTCATTCTGACGGCACCCATTCACTGCAGAGCATCCATTGATGAGACACTGATGCAATGCTACATTTCTCCAAATCTGATGAAGAAACAAACTCATCTACATCTTGGATGACCTGAGGGTGAGGAAATTTACAGCAACATCAGTCAAAAAATAAAATTGTTTCAAAAGGCAGAGCAAATTATTACATTAAAAAAAGATATAAAGATAAACACGTTTCTTCAGAATAATGTGCACCTCTGAATCACAGGTAATAGAACCAGGAACGTGAATTAAGAGTCATTCTGACTTTAAAATCTGAATATGGTGGAGATAAAAATATTATTGATTTTATTCAGATAAAGCAATACTGAGACAACAAACTAACATTATTCTGTGGTGATTATACACAGTGGTAACATACTAGTGGCTAATTTAATAAATAACATTAATAAATAAACACACTGGGTTTCGTAAATATGACATTCTGGTTGTTTGCAGCACTGTAATTAATCTGAAATGCTCGTTACCGTATGAAGTGATGATGAAGTGACGACAAGAAGCCAAATACTTCCTAAAACATCATCAGTGATGAAATCAACCGATGACTAGAGGAAGGACAAAGCTGGAAATATCAGGCATTATTAACAGATAAAGCTAAATCAATCTTTAAATCTCCAAAGCGCAAATGTTTGCAGTGTTTAAAATCACCTACAAAAAAAAAAAAAAAAAAATGATTGAGATTCTATGGAAATGACCAAACTACTAAAAGTAAATATATTCTATTGATAAATTCAATTGTGCTTCAACTGAGGCTGAAGTGAATTCAGAATGTAAGCTTATTTTCGGTCCTTTGAAGTGAACTGGCCACGACACACAGAATGCAGAATTACAATTCAATTTGCATTCTATAGAATTAGAGTTAAAATTCTATTCAAATAAATTAATATAACTGCTAAAAGAGTAATTTTTCGGGTATAATTACCAATGCCGTGTTACTACATCCAACACATGGTTTTAGAAAGAAGTCACCAAGGATGCAAGTATTTTATCAGAAATACAGTAAAAATGTGAGATATTAACATTTATAACAGATGTTTTCTGTGTGAAAATTTGTTAAAATGTAATTTATTTCTGTGATGCGCAGCTGTATTTTCAGCATCATTCCTCCAGTCTTCAGGGTCACATGATCTTCAGAAATCATGAAAATATGATGATTGACTGCTCAAGAAACATTTCTGATTATGATGCTGAAAATATTTTATATTCTTGTAGAAACTGTGTTACATTTTTTTTAGGATTCACAGATGAATTGAAAGTTCAAAAGAGCAGCATTTATTTGAAACAGAGATCTTTTGTAACATTATAAATGTCTGTACTGGTACTTTTGATCAATTGAATGCATCCTAGATCAATAAAATTATTATCTTTTGTGAAAAAAAATAAATAAAAAATCATGACGACCCCAAACTTAAATGTAAAACATTACAATATTCTTCCTAAATTTTTATATCAATAATTATTTGTATTAAAATGATATGTAAGCAATACGCTAACATTTTGCGGTGCTTTCTCTCTTTCCAATTCAAATCCTAATTAAACATTCTGTGTGTTGCATCCAATTCAATTCAAATTGACTCTCTTAAAGGGACAGTTCACCCAAAAATGATCGTTCTGTCATCCTTCACTCATTCCAAACCTGTATGCCTTTAATAAAAGAAAATATCTGGAGAAATGCCTCATTCATTGAAAGCCAATGGTGTCCTTCGAATATCTTCTTTTGATGACACTAAGTTAATTTTTGGGTGAACTGTCCCTTTAAGCTGCATGTTTCACACCATAGTCTCTGGAAGTGTGTCTATGCTTTCTGATGACAGGAGTTGCCATATTTGCCACTTCTCTGTGGGCCAGTCTGGATGCTGCTCCACTCCGAAGCTCTTGGGTGGCATGTGTGACGCCGCACCCTGACAGGAAGTGACATGCGGCTGCAAGGACACAGCAGGAAGTCTGTCATCTGGTTTGGCAGGAAGTGCCATCGCCTCCTCTGACTGGTGAAATGCAGTCCAGCAGCTTGATGCAATAGGATGCAATTGATGGCGTGGGGAGCACAGAGGACTGCCATCTGCACTTGTGACCTGAAGGTGCGCTTTACCTTCAGCAAAGACGTTCATATGGGACATTTGCGTCTCATGCACAGGTTCCATGTCGTTATCGTCATCATAGAAAACATCAGAAGAGGCGCGTTTATACAGGTGTCCATCCGAACCTGAAGGACAGAAACACATTTCCTTATTCTTAACCCTCATAACACACAGTTTGAAACATTGTAATGAAACATTGCGAATGCTTTTAGACCCTCAAAATACACATAATTTATTTTATTTTGCAAAAGATATAACATGTCCGATACTGGCATTTTCTGATATATTTACTGTTTCTCATGAATGTATTTTACAACAGTACAAAGAGCAATATGTAACATTTTACCAGATTTAGTCCCTTACTTGTTAGATTTTATTTGATCCCCACTAAATAATGTTGTTTCACTAAATGTTTAGATTTTACTACATCATTGTGCACCCATGATGTTTCTAGAGTATTTTTTGCTGCTGAATTTTCCGCTAACCTAGTTTATGGAAGTCTTTTTTAGATTATATATATATATATATATATATATATATATATATATATATATATATATATATATATATATATATATATATATATATATATATATATATATATATATATATATATATATTTCATTTGTTATTTTTCATTAAAATGAACTTATATTTAGCAGAATGTGTTAAACACAAAATTGTGTTGATCAGGTCAATTCACAGATTCACAGATCTGAAAAACTGGTATTGTTGAATTCCTGCTTGTGTTTGGGTCATTTTTGACCTGGGTATGTATGGAGTACCATTAGTGTCACAAATACGTTTTGTAAAATTAGCTATGAAGTTAAATTAGTGTCAAAAAACTTTTGTAAAATACACTACTGTTCAAAAGTTTGGGATCAGAAAGATTTTTTAAAGAAGTCTCTTATGCTCATGAAAGATGTATTTATTTGATCAAAAAAACAATAATAGTATGAAATATTATTGCAATTTAAAATAATGGTTTACCATTTTAATATCCTTGAAAACTATTTATTTCTGTGATGTGCAGCTGTATTTTCAGCATCATTTCTCCAGTCTTCAGTGTCACATGATCTTCAGAAATCATTCTGATATGAATATTTATTAAAACTCTTTAATAAAAGTGATGGTAAAGACTTATACTGTAAAAAAAAAGAGATTTATATTTGAATAAATGCTGTTATTTTTAACTGTTTGTTCATCAAAGAATCCAGATAAAAGTGTCACAGGTTAAAAAAAAGTATTAAGCAGTCAACTGATATTTAATCAACATATTGTTAATAAATCATAATAATTTCTAAAGGATCATGTGACACTGAAGACTGGAGTAATGATACTGAAATTCCGCTTGAAAAACATAATACATTTTTTCATCTTAAAGTGAAACGTATGCAATTAAAATTAACTTATTTAGTCTTAAATATTTCAGAGTAACATTTATGTTGTTTTGTTAGATATAAATATGTAGGTTTCATAAATGTGGAATTTTTTTAGGAAATTATAAAATCAAACAAGCTTAATTTCCATTATTTTCTATAATGAAGATACGATTTATCTTGCTGTGTTAATATTTCTAAGAATTATAAAACTGTTTTAGAAACAAACTCTTCTTAACTGCCATTTTATACAAATTTTCTTATTTATATTCTTTATTCCCAAAAGTATTTGAATTCTTGAAAATAATAATCTCAAGTATATCATAATTAACCTTTTTAGAAAAATATTTGGGGCTGCAAAATATCAGTATTATATTTTGGACCTAGTAAATTACATTTTTTTAATTGACACCAGAATTCAGCACACATATGTTGTTGAAAAATAATATATTTGAACCAGTAAGAATACAGTCATGAAATTTCACTATTTGACCATTTAAAAACTGTAATAAATAATTAAGATTGATACTGTATCAAAATATCAAAAGAATAAAAGTGCACGGAGTAAAGACAAAATGTTAATGTGCACAATGTGTTTCCCTTTGATTAAAATAACTTCTACTGTATAAAATACTGAGTGTATTGCATAATACATGATAAATTATCTGGCTCTTCTTAAAGAGTACTTAAACTGTCATGCATATTTCTTTTGACTGATGTCTTTTGTCTCATGTTTGTACCTGTGAGGAGTTTGTCATGAAGACCTGACAGAAGAGCGTGTCGTGTTCTCCAGATACACGCCTTATCATGTATGGTTTCCCCTGAGGAGAAGAGAAAATTCATTACTGACATGTTCAACTCTCACAAAACCTGTGCTGCCTCATGTCAACACATTTACAAGACAGCAATACATGAATGCAGAAGAAAGCAATCGGATTTTGTGCTGTTATGAGTTCAGGTAAAAAAATAAAAAAAGTAAACAAAAAATACACACACATATATATATATATATATATATATATATATATATATATATATATAGGTTTGATTTTAGTTTAATTGATTTAGAAAATATAATAACTGATAATATAATATAATATAATATAATATAATATAATATAATATAATATAATATAATATAATATAATATAATATAATATAATAATACAATGCAGCTTGCATTATCTTTGCATATAGTTTTTATACTTTTTTTGTAATTGAATATTATAATAAAACATCACAATAAAAGAGGCTATATGATTTACTGTAATACTGTAAAAAAAATTGTTAAAGTTTTTATTTTATTTGTTAAAGTATACATTTTTATTTAAGTTTTAACTATTTTAATATAAATTTGACTAAATGGAAAAAAAGTTTCCTTGTGATCTAACTGAAATTAAATAAGATTTTATATTATTTCTGTTAGCATTACTGTTGTCTCAATATGTGGGGTAAGTATTTAAGTCACAAAAAGGCATAAAACCACAACAACAACAACAACAACAAAAACAATACTAGTAATAATAACAATAATAATAATTATTATTATTAATGATTGAATATTAAATGCATATCTTTTGTATTTTGTTTTGATTAGGTTAAAATGTATTTTATTTTTAAATGACAAATGTTTTTCTATGGTCTAACTTTTAATGAACTATGATAACCTGGTTTTAAAATAATTTTTTTACCCAATATTTGTGCTGTGCATTTTGTGCTTATTAGAGTATCAGTAGGAATAACCTAACAACAAACTCTATTCACTGAGAGCTTCTTGTGTGATTCAACACTTTTGTTATGAGTTTAAACTGAAATCAGGACGTCTTCATTAGTGTATAAACCCACCGGCGCTGGCTTGTGAGGGTGAGAGGCAGAAGTTGACAGTGTTGTTGCTCTCGAGAGCGTGCTGGAGGTGTGTGGGACTCTGATGCTCCAGTCCTGATGGAGGAAACCACTCAGAGAGCACCGGAGAGTTGTTGTCATACGGAGAGATTTCTCCACTGGAGCTCTTCACATCTCTGCAGGAACACAGATCAAGCACACCGTTAACTTCAACTCTTTATGATAAAATAATACAAACTATACCTAAATAGGCCCTAATGATTTACTTTATTGCTGTGAAAACTAATAATATTCATTATGTTATGTTGCGTTTTGCTGTTACATTCCATTATATTATATTATATTATATTATATTATATTATATTATATTATATTATATTATATTATATTATATTATATTATATTATATTATATTATATTATATTATATAACTATTTTATTCATGTCACACTCTAAGCCTAACAGTTTTCTTTAAAAACTTGGAATTCTATATAATATTAGAAATTTATAATATAATATAATATAATATAATATAATATAATATAATATAATATAATATAATATAATATAATATAATATAATATAATATAATATAATATAATATAATATAATATATAACGTTTAATGTTGTTTTGTTCTTGTTATAGTGTAGCCTTAATGTGTTTTTTTTTACTTGGAATCTTATATACTATACTATACTATACTATATTAAACTTTAATATAATATTATAATATTATAACATAACGTAACAAATATAAAACATTTTTAATACTATATTAAACTATAACAACATAATATAACATAACATAATACAATAAAATATATAATATAATATAATATAATATAAAATAATATAATATAATATAATATAATATAATATAATATAATATAATATAATATAATATAATATAATATAATATAATATAGTCTGATTTAGTAAGAAGGAAGACCTTTGTCTATGTTTATGTCTGTTTTTTTATATATTACAATTTTTGTTAATATATTTAACATGTATGTTTTTTTATTCTTTCTTCTTCTTTTTAAACTTAAAACTGAATATAAGAATTATAATAAAACAGGCCCATATAATTGACTGTAATGCTGTGAAAATTTATAATATAATATAATATAATATAATATAAAATAATATAATATAATATAATATAATATAATATAATATAATATAATATAATATAATATAATATAATATAATATAATATAATATAATATAATATAGTCTGATTTAGTAAGAAGGAAGACCTTTGTCTATGTTTATGTCTGTTTTTTTATATATTACAATTTTTGTTAATATATTTAACATGTATGTTTTTTTATTCTTTCTTCTTCTTTTTAAACTTAAAACTGAATATAAGAATTATAATAAAACAGGCCCATATAATTGACTGTAATGCTGTGAAAATTTATAATATAATATAATATAATATAATATAATATAATATAATATAATATAATATAATATAATATAAATATAATATAATATAATGCAGTGTGATTAATCTGATTACTGCACAGTTATTGTCTATTGTCTGTAATGATGTGTCAGTCTTGATGTTCACTTACTCACACTGTGGTGTTTTCCTCCTCAGCAGATAATGCACCACATCACTGTCTGTGTCCAGCAAACTCAGCAAAAGCTCGTTCTGCAGCTCAGCTGAAATCTGCGGCACAAATCACACAAACGTTAGTTGAATAACTTGGAAAATAACGTTTACGCTGAAGTCTTAAAATTACTTAAAATAAATTAAAGGGAATTTAAATATAAACGTAAATGTTATTTCAAAATATTAAATATATTATAACAGTATTTAAATATTACTATAGTTATAGCTGTGATGGATAACCTCATGATGTAATGATGTAGTTACAGCTTCTGCCAGCAGGGGAAACTAGTTCACACTAAACAGTCAAGTTCAAATCAAGTTGAGCTTTATTGTCGTTCCTCTACATGTGTGGACCGTGCCTCACAGCATCACAGTGCTACATAAATACAGGCATATAACAATGAAGTAAAACAGTATCAACCTATACACAACTAACCTACTGACAGATTTTGACTATAAATATACTATATATAAATGTTTATCTATACATAAACTAAAAAATACAAACTATACGAATGCTTCACATAAATATTTTACATGTGTAAAGAGAAACATCGTAAGTCAAGCAGCTGGCTGGGGAACAGTGCAAGATGACTTGTAGTGCACAAGCATGTAAACATACACAAGTCTTTTGTGGGATTACGTACACACAGCAGTGTGTGTGAAAACTGTCTAGTGCACACATAGAGGAGAGTGTGTTACTACAGGTGGTCTGTACAGGCCAACTCATCTGTGTGTAGCACACTTCAAATTGCAGAAAAAAAATAAAGGAAAAAAAATAGAAGGTTTCAGACATTTTTTCCTGTGATGTGTTAAGGTTGGGGGTGTTTGGTCAATGGAGTTTCTCCTGAAGTCCATCACAACCACCTTTGTCTACCCCACATTGAGGGACACCATTCAGCCAACTGTGCCACTTTCTCTATCTAGTGTGTTTCATTGCTGCTGCTGATGTGGTTGGAGCTGAACTTGGCAGTGCAGTCATGGATCAGCAGTGTGAAGAGCAGCGGTCTGAGCACATAGCCTTGTGGGGCACCTGTGCTCAGTGTGGAGGTGCTGGAGGTGTAGCGGCCAACACGGACTAACTGAGGTCTTCCAGTTAGTAAGTCCAGGATCCAATTACAGAGGGAGGCCCAACAGGTTTAGTTTCTTAATGCGCTGTTGTGTTGAATGCTGAGGAGAAGTCGATGAGCAGCATTCTGACGTAGGAGTATTTATTCTCTAGGTGTGTAAGAGCCAGGTGGAGTGTGGAGGAAATTGCATCGTCTGTAGAGCGGTTTGGATGGTATACAAACTGGAGTGGATCGAGTGTTTTGGGGAGGCTGGTTTTGATGTTTTCCATGACTAACCTCTCAAAGCACTTCATCATGATTGGAGTCAGTGCTATGGGACAGTAGTCGTTTAGACAGGACACAGGTGATTTCTTTGGTATCGGTATTATGGCTGTGGATTTGAGACATGTGGGGGCGACTGCCTGGCTCAGTGAGGTGTTGGAGATATCTGTTAGGACATCTGTCAGGTTTGCAGACTAACCAGACTAACCCTTACCCGTTTGACTTGTACTTATTTCACATGTGAAGATATTAATGAAATCTTAGACTGAACAGCGAAACATGGTTCATTCAGAGAAACAATGTAAAAAATCTGATAAATGTAAAAAAAAAAAAAAAAAAGATAATATTAAATTATTTAATCAAATATGATTTTAAATAGATAATTAAAATAATAAAACGGAATTAACACTTAATTATGATTAGTAACATTTGGACCATTTAGGAAATAAATAAATAAATACAAATTCTTTCAAGGATGCCATTTTAAAAATTTGTATAAATATGTCATATGTAAAAATATGTAATATAAATATGTAAACTATATTATATCATTTATTAAATATATAATATAAATGTTATAACTACATTATGCCTAAATTATGATTACTAACATTACTGCATGTACTTCATGTGGTCCTAAGGTTACTAAACATAATTAAGTGTTAATTCAGTTTTATTATTGTAATTATATATTTAATATCATATTTACTAAAAAATATATTTTTTAATGTTTACATTCATTCAATCATTCATTCATTCTCATGGTCAACAAAGAGAGTGTGAAAAATGATATGTATATTTAAAATATAAATTAGAAATTATTTAAATATGATATTATATATAGAATTTAAATGATGAAACTAAATTAGGTTTAAACTATGATTAGGAACACTTGGACAAACAAACATATAATATTCCGCTTTTGCTGAGTGCAATCTGCCTAAAAGCTGCATATGTTTCTATTCTGCAAGCATACTTGTCCTTCATTCAAACGGAAATGGTTCAAATCATCTCAGCAGCCCTTTTTTGGACATGCCAGAGGACAGAGCAGCAGAAACTACATCTCCAGAACTTTCATAAAACTGTCATAACAAACAGCCATGGAAGTGGGGATTTATTTTGATTGTTGTGTTTTCTCTGGCTCAGCATCCTCATCTCTCACTCATAAGGTCATGTTGCGTGTGTGATGTACCGTGAACAGGGACTGGTGCGTGTCGATCATGTGCTGCACCACGCTGATGATGGCGGCGCTGTCCTCCATCCGCGCCGAGCTCTCCACGCTGAACTCCTTCTCTGAGCTCTTCTGCTTGTGCAGCAGGTTCGGCCCGAATATGGTGGCCAGGTTCAGAGACGTCATCTTATTACCAATCACCTACAATACAGCATACATGTCACAAACACAGACAACATTTCTTTTGCATGCAAAGAGCAGCACAACAGAGGTTAACTCTTAAAAGGAAACTATCCAGGAAGAAAGAAAGTCATACAAGTTTGAAAACAGGAATAAATAATAACATTTTTCTCCAGGCCGACCACACACCCCAGAGTTCATTGAGCTCTTTGGGATTAATGCAGTTAATTACACACACGCAAGAACTCATAAGTAATCTTGAATGAGTTACTTTGACTAAATAAGTTAAACAAACAAACAAACAATCACATCCATCAGTTCAATTTTCACTCACTCACACACACAAACACACACACACACACATACACTGTACAAACTGTATATTCTATCGCCCCACACCAACCCTACACCTAACCCTAACCCTCACAGGAAACTTTGTGCATTTTTACTTTCTCAAAAAACCTAATTCTGTATGATTTATAAGTGTTTTGAAAAATGGGGACATGGGTTATGTCCTCACAAGTCACCCTCTCCTTGTAATACCTGTGTCATACCCATGTCATTATACACACACACACACACACACACACACACACACACACACACACACACTTTAACAATTTAAGTCCATTTAAAGGATTTAACCTACAGAGACATAAATATTTTAGCTACAGTTAAATACATGTACAAAGTCATGGACCAGTGACATGCAGCAGGTCTCTACAACACTAAACATATCACTCCGTTGTTATGATTATAAATAACAGTGTCTCCTCCATACATAACGGCTGCCTATAGAAGACGAAGCACAGTACTTCGCTAGCCGTTTAGCCCTCTTTATGGGCATCCCAAGCTGTTGAAGCCCTCTTACAACAAACCTGTGTGTGTGTCCTAAGCTGTCAAATATAAAAACTAGTGATCTTCCTCGATAACCTATTTCTAAAATGGTATTTAGGAGTGACTGTTATTTAATGACTTTAGTCAGGAAAGCTTCCTCCACACTAGTCAAAGGAGCATGCAACCTCCAAAACAAACACCTCTCTACACTCCTCATTATTCAAAATGATGAGTATACACAAATGTGTGCATGTTCTTACTAAAAGTGGTAAATGGTTTGATATGTCTTTAACAATTCTGTCGTGGCCTGCGATGTGCACTCCCTTTGTACGCATGACAGCCGTTCGGGATGTGTGGCAGTGTTTCTGTGATCTGTTCTGTAGCGTGATGCAGACAGCGAGGAACATGAGTTGTAAGAAACCAAATAGAAAGGTTGAGTCTAGTAGGAAGAGCTTGTAATCTGGCTTTTACTGTGAAAATGTCAATGTCCTCACTGAGTGCAGTATTCTTGAGAAATGAGTGAGAAACAGCGTGATCCCTGAAGGTTTAGTCCAGTCCAGTCTTGTTTTTGGTGATATTGATGTAAATCCATGAGAGTTCAGCAAGGTCCTGCAGATGTTAGCAGCTGGCTACATCGACCGAATGTAGCTGTTGCCTTGACATAAGTCATTACATAAGTCAGGGGGTTAGTGATGATACCCTCACCATCCCAGAGTCAGACGAGCCCCCTCCTCTGATACTCCAGCTCTTACACAGAGGTCATTCAGGTCCGGCCGGTCTGATCACACACCAAAACCAGCAGAGTGGGTGTCAAGCTTCTCGCTGGGTTTTCTTTTGAAGCTATGAGTCCCTGAATCTCCTGAGATCCAGGAACAGAGAGGATGGAGCCAACTAATGTCTTTGTCATCATTATTCAGCATGTTCAGAAGGTGAGAAATCTTCATGCTGGTATGAACCCATATCACATTTGGTACCCCCAACCCTCCTTCCCATTGGGGATGAAAAATAATGCTGCGAGTGCTGTGTGTATTCAGTCCACTGACACATCCACTTTAACCATTGGTTGATGGGAATTATAAAATGAATTGTACTCTAAGGGCATCCAGTTTTAATGATGTCTGAAGTGGTGTTGGGTGTGTTTCCTGTTCTCCACAGATTAGTTTCTATAAAGGAGCATCTGTATACATCTTTCCCTGTGTCATTGAACAGTTGAGATAGCTGTATTTCCTCCAGTGATCTGATCATGACATCTTGAGATAAAGTAGTAAATGCATCTCTAAAGTCTTAGAAGACTGAATACAGTCTACATGACTCATGCTTAAAGGCAACAATCCCAGTTTTAAGGCAAAATACATGTTCATTCATACCTTGCCTATTGATGCATGCCTTTTGCATGGTGAATAAGATATCAGCTTCCATCAGCAAAGGAAGAACTCTGGCCAGTATGCATTTCATGTACACCTTATAGATGGAAGGAAGGAGGGATATATCCCTCAATGTCGATGGATCATCAGGGATGTTGTCTTTTTTTGGAATATGATGAATTATTGTAACATATTTCAGGAGTTGTAATCCAAACGGCTTACCGTTGTGGCTTTCCACTTTAAAAACTCAGTTTTTTAATAATATTCTGTTTAGTAATGCAGCTAGTGTTATCCACTTTCCATGATCACCAGAGGAAACAAAGAATGCAAGTTTAACTGTTGCAATCTAGCACATAGTCCACTATACTTGTCAAAGCATCTTATCTGCACCTATTGCATTAACGAGGCCATTAACAGCTGGTTTGGTTGTTTCGTTTTTCCAAGCAGCATTTTGGTGTTCACCTGCACTAGCGAGTGGCCTACAACCACACACACACACACACATGCACACACACATGCACACACTAATCATGATACTAGTCTAAATTAAACATTTATAAATAAATAAAACACATTAAAAATTTGCTTAATTGTAAAAATCATCACAAATGAACCACACAGCTCACCTCGTTTCCATCAGCGTCCCGCGAATCCTCCGCGTGATTGGCTACGTCTGACAGGAAGTGAAGTAAACACTGGAGGGTGTCACTGTTGCAGGCAGGAAGCAGACAGATGAGTAACTGCATGACTGTGTGCTGATCCTCCTTGTTTAGAGCTGCACAAACACCACAGAGAAGATGAGTGCAGTAAAGAAGAATTAAGTGAAGATTTATTAAAGGAACAGTGAACATCCAGAAATATTTTAATGTGTTCACTCTCAGATCATCCAAGATTAGGATGAGTTTGTTTCTTCATCAGATTTGGAGAAATGTAGCACTGCATCAGTGTCTGATCAATGGATGCTCTGCAGTGAATGGGTGCCGTCAGAATGAGAGTCTGATAAAAACATCACAATAATCCACAGCACTCCAGTCCATCAGTTAACATCTGGAGAAGACAAAACAAATCCAGCATTAAGATGCTCTTAACTTCAAACCATTTTTTTCTGGTCAATATATGAGTCCATAATCCATAATAACATAATAATGTTGTGTCACATCAAAATCCAGCCACATATTTGTTTAGAGCTGTTTAAACGCTGCTTGATCTGTGCAGATTTCTCTCCTGATTCACACCAGAACACCTTTTCATTGGAGGAAGTGTTATTATGGATTTTGATTTAATTTTTTTAGCCAGAAGCAATGGTTTGAAGTTAAAAAACATCTAAATGATGGATTTGTTTCAGCTTTTGATTTCTCCAGATGTTCACTGATTGACTGGAGTGCTGTGGATTATGGTGATGTTTTTATCAGCTCTCATTCTGACGGCACCCATTCACTGCAGAGCATCCATTGATGAGACACTGATACAATGCTACATTTCTCCAAATCAAACTCATCCTAATCTTAGATGATCCGAGAGTGAGTATATTTGAATTCTTTAAGAGAGATTGTCTCAGCGTTGTTTTGCTTACATGCACAGCTGATAAACGCGGAGTACAGTTCTCTGGTCAGCAGAGGATCAGGCATGTCTCTCAGAAACTCTTTGAGCAGCGCTGCCACATCATGAACACTGTGCCGCTGGTCCAGAACAACATCAGCACCCCGATCGAACGCTTCACGCAGCTGAACGGCACAACAAACACACCTCAATACTGTGAGAACTGACATCGGTTCACATACTGGAAGTTGCACAACCTTTCCATTCATTTGTGATCATTAATGCAGTTTACAATTATTCAGATTAGCCTAGATTCATTGAAAATAACCTTCTTGAAAGGTTTGTGTACACTTGGTTCAACAGGAACGCTTAGCAAACTTGGGTTTATGAAGAAACCGTAAGGGGTTGAAAAAAGCTAATAATTAATTGAATAAATAAAATGTACAACTTAAATAAATAATTAAAAATGAAAACAAATTGCAATACTTACTATATAAAAAAATGAAATAATTTATTTGTTTAGCTGGAAGTCAAAATACACAATTTTGGTAAGTTTTATTATGTTATATATTAAGCACTAACAAGAGTGACTATAATATTGCTTAGGTTTGTATTTTTTGTTTTTTAAGTTTAAAAATAAAAGATAAATAATAAAAATAAAAGATTAATTATTTCATTTGATTGCTGTCATGTGACCATTAATTGGCATCAGAGAACTGTGAATATGAAAATGTGCTGTTGAATCTTTAAACTTATTAATATAGAGGAACTGTAAATAAATATTTTAGGTCAAAAATAAAATAAAATAACATTTGGGTTTTGGAAATTCCTGTTCTAGATGATGAAATATTTTATGATGAGAAAAATATACAAAATTAAATAAAATGCCTTTATTTTATATTCCTTTACTGAAATATAATAACTGAAATATTATTTGTTTTTACAATTTAATGTAATTTAATTTTAGAAATATGTAGCTTTTTTATGCATTCTGGTATATTTAAATATGTAATTTCTAAAACATAAAACATTTGCTTCTCACCTGTCGAACTCTTTTCTTGGAGCTCCCGACCCGGAAAATGCCCACCGTCTGCAGACCTTAACAGCAGCAGAGCAAATAACCGGCACGGTTACATCAACGTCTACACGGAAACAGTCTTAAAACTGTGTTTAGACTACGCTCAGACTAGTCCGACTGTTATTCTGAACTCTGCAGACCCCATGAAATGGAAAAGGAAGCGTTTCTTGTTTTTTTTCCCTGTGTAGATGTTTTCTATTGAAACAGGAAGTTGGGGCGGGGCTTATCGAACCATGATGACCTCACACTGGGGGCTCCTTAAAAGAGATTTGTATTGAGGTGGCACTGACCATACTTCTGCAGGTGTTGGCAGCAGCTGTCCAGCACGCGTGGCACCTGTCTGTAGATGGGGTTCAGGCTGAGCTTGGCGTCGCTCGTCTTCTTCTTCTTCTTCTCGCTGTGTGACTCCACAGGCGTGGAGAGCTGAAGAGCCTCCAGCAGACGAGACTGACTGTCGTCCAGATCAGTGATGCAGTCCACAGACATACCGCCCTGCAGCGGTCAAACACACAAATATAGACACGTCTGTCAGCATTTTGGGCTGAGAAATACAGTTCCAACTCTATTAAAACCATTGCATTATTCAGTGTTTTCTGAAGGCCACTTTGGATGTGAAATAGTTACATAGGATGTGAATACAGATTACAAGTTACCCTATTTAAAATGCAATAGGGTTAAAGACGAAAAAGTGTTTAAGCATAAAAAAAAGTGTAATACTGCTATAAACTGTTGTAGTCCCCCCCCACCGCCCCAAAAAATGCAAAAAGTTTTCTGTTTTATTTAATTGCAATTTTGTTTTTGCTTTTCTGAGCAAAAATTAAATATCATACATTTTCCCCTGATTTACAGACAACACCCAGTAAAATGTCATTCAGTGTATCAATCTTGTCAGGCATATTTACAACAAAAATCAATTTATGACATATTAAAAGGCTAATTACTTTCATCCCAAATACTTATGAGTTGTAATTTTACATTTTTAACATTTGCCACTATCCTAGGTTTTGCCCATTTGTCAGTAAGAATTTTTACTAATTTAAAACACAATAAAATTTAGTATGCGTCAGAATAAGCACGATGTTTGATTTTTTGCATAAATATCGTGTTACACTGAATGACAATGTAACATTATTTCAACCAAATTTTGACATTTTATTCTCCAAAAACTTATTTGAAACATTAAAAGTAGACATTTTACTTACATTTAATGTGCTTTCTATGGACACAAAATCACTTTTTTAAATTTTTTTAACATCTTTGACCCAATAAGAAGTGTAAATATTTCAATAGGCAGGGTTATGCTTACAGTAGTATTTTACAATGATTAAAGTTTAATTTTAAACACAGCCACCACAATATAAGAACTAACTTGGAGATCATTCTGAGGTTAAATACCGATGTAAAACCATAACAAGAAAAACTGTAGTTTAGTAGCTACAGTATGATACTGTTTTTGAAATCGAATCTTTCCATATAGTTAAAACAGGAAACACTGGCATCTAACAATGCAGTGAAAAAACTAAAACAGTCAATGCACATGCCATAAACCAAAATAGAAAATAAAACAGTTATCAAATATGCATGTGTCATATTCTGTGTCCTAAACTCCTGAAACATTGCTGTCTAATATTGTTGATTTAAGAAAGATATCAGTTGAACCTGTATATGGTTACTAGTTACAATTATTTTTATTTTGCAATTAAAGTACATCATTTAGATACATGCAATGTAATGTCACTCCCCAACACTGGCGTTATTTATAGCATTACTTATCTCCAACATAATCAAAGCAAATACATTTTTTAATATGCATTAAATCATCATCCCCAGTTGTCATGAATAAACAACGGAAACATTAGTTTCCCCCCCACAGAGATTTAAAGATTTCTACTTAATGAATTATTGATTCCTAAATGTGAGGTCTAATGATGTGTGGCACCAGTTTTGGGTCTCAAACAGCACTAAACAAAAGTTTACACAGAAAAAGCAACTAAAAGTTTCATATTCATGAATTTTAAAAATGACCCGCTTCATTGATTCAAAGTCGACTCTTTCTTTTGAGAGACAATAACTTCATACACAGTGCACTTTCAGATTTATAACTTTTTTATTCATAAAGCTGTGCTACACACTATATAAAAGCTCATTTTATATAACAGAGGCACTTTAATGATCATTTCAACATTTACTTGTGTAAATATTATTATATGCACTTAAGCTAACATGAACTAATGATGAATAGTTGTATTGATTATATAAGATAAATATAGACTATAATTATATACAGCAACAGATGCATTGCTCACTATTTAATTAATGTTAATTATGCATGAAATACATAACAAATAGGATCCAGTTTTGGGGGTAATGCATTATAAAGTATCGGGAGTTACGTTATAAGATTACTTGTTTCAAATAACTAGTAAAGTAATGCATTACTTTTTAATTTACAAGAAAATATCTGAGTTAATTTTAAGTTAGGCCATTTACTTTGTGTTTTACCATTTATTGACTGAATGGTAAAATGTGAATGTGAATGTGCATTAATGTGACTAAACGTGAATGTGCATTAATTCATCCCACTCACACTAATTTAGTATTCATCCAAATGCATTAAAATGACATATGATGCAAAACCGCAATAGTTAAATGTTAAATAACACAAATGTATCTAATCTCATTTTATTAACTAATGTCTTTGCTGCTGACCTTTGATGATCCAGTTTAATCATACTGATAAGCAAATATGACTTTAGATAAACTAAAATTAGACGTGAGTTTACCTTTCCTTCAGCCTGAGGTCTATTCATTACACTTTTTGGAGTGAAAGGGTTTAAACATTTGCTAAAAATAGAACTTCTTAAAACAAATCAAGCCCTTCTCATATTTGAAAAGTAATGCAAAAGAAACATAATGCATTACTTTCCACAAAAAGTGACCAAGCAACTTAGTTACTTTTTATAGGGAGTAACGCAATATCGTAATGCATTGCTTTTAAAAGCATCTTTCCCCGACACTGGTGTGGCTTCAGTGTAAAGCAGTTGAAGTGATACTCTACCCGTCTGCGTGAGCGCAGCGGTGTCTCCGGTGTGCCGGGTGTGGTGCACTCGTTGGGCGTCTCGGAGGACGAGCTGAGGGACGAGTTACTGCTGGAGAGCTCCTTGTTGGTGGATCTGCGTCCCGTCAGGTGCAGGAGTGAAGAGACTCGATCCACTGGACCCCGCTGCTCCTCCTGCTCCTCCTGGAGCTGCTTGTGACGCCGGTCGTTCACGATCACCTGCGAGAGCGGCACGCCGAACGCCTGAGGATCCGACTCTGAGAGACAAACACACGCAGATTTACTGCACTTCTGCTTCTCTAGTACAGGATTTCACAAAGAACAAATGCCTTTGAAGCTAAAATAGTTACATTAGGTGCACCTGGGGTTTTTAGTTGATATTTAAATGTTTTAACAACACAAAAGATAAAAGGTTAGCCTCTTAGCCAGCACAAAGACGTCCTCGTCCTCAACGCCTTTCAACTTGCACGTGTCAGTGTTTATGAATAGATTAAATGAAACGGGACAAATTTAATCTTGACAATCTATGTATCATTATAAAGATCTAAACTGGTAGTGCTTTTACCCAGAATGCATCGTGATGGCAGTGATCTGTCTGTGCGGCTCGCAGTAATGTGTGCTGGAATGCAGATGCTCCAGAGAAATAACAACAACAGTCCGAGACGCTCTGCGCATTAAACCACTTCTGTGTGAGGCGTTCAGTGTGGAATGACACAATACAAAAATATTTGCATATGCCACGTTTTATTACTTTATATATTAAGCAATATGAAATAAGCAGGAGTGTCTGTGTGACATTGCTTAAAGAAGTTGGCAGGTTTGTATTTATTTATAAGCATCAAACATATCCATGTTATGGTGTGTTGTTATTGAACTATCAATACATGTGAATATAATACACGGCTGAGCAATAACTGTATTTTCATTAACTAACAAAGATGAATAAATACACTAATGTATTGTACATTGTTTGTTGATGTTAATTAATAAATTAACTAACATTAACTAATGGACAAATTGTTACCGTTTCATTTTTTGTTTTGTTTGCTAATTTTTTTTACATAAAGTCCCCCTGGTGTTTTAAGTAAACATTTCAATAATGAGGCTAAATAAATAAGCACACAAATAAATATTACGGTACCTTTTATTTTAGATAATTAAATTTTACTTTTGAAATAAAGCCAAAATAAAACACATTTTCATTTGTATTTATTTAATTTAAAGTATCAACATTCACAAAACACTGTTATTGTTAACTAAAGCGAACGACTGCTGCGTACACAATTTGGCAGAAAACCTGTCACAGTCTTCAGCTGGTGTGCCCAGGATAGCCACCAAATGACACTGTCTTTCTGTGAGCACGTGGCTTGTGTTGTGTTTGTTTGGTGCAATGTACTCTCTCTTATCTATTGTCTGACCCAGCCCATCTTGTTACCTCATTACTGTTTTTAAAAAAAGTGTAAAGTAATGTGACATTCAGCCAAATATGGTGACCCATACTTCGAATTCACACTCTGCATTTAACCCATCCTAAGTGCACATACCCCAGAGCAGCAGGCAGCCATTTGCGCTGTGGCGCCCAGGGAGCAGTTTGGGGTTCGGTGGTTTGGCTGCGAGGGCCATTGTTGTCATGGCACTGGGTTGAAATATATATATAAATATATATTTTTATTATTATTTTACCGTAGCCCCACTCTTTTTATTTATTATTTTACCACCGTCCCACTATTTTTTATTTACATTTTTTCTCGCAGAGTGCAGCCTGCAAGATAATGATGACGTGATTATCTGTTGACTCCCTGGCCCCGCCCCCAACACGTCACCTTGCAAGTTGCTCAAAATAAAAAAAAGTGAGATAAAAATGGATAACAGAAAGCGCAAATGCGGCGCTGAAAAGTCCAGAAAAAATAAGAAGAAAGCTTTGGAAACTGACACGGCCAAATGTTCTAAACTGAGCACATTCTTCCTAAAAAAAAAACAAACGGAGACGTCGAGGCCGGTAATAAGCTAACGTTAAGGTAGTTAGGAGCAGTTCAAGATGCTAGCGACATTGCAAAACAGCGTTGTTTGCAAACCACCGCTCATGTATCAAACTTTTTCTTGTAGCTCTTCAGCAGCAGGCGCCTCTAGTCCAGTTTGCTGCTAACAGTGAAGAGCAAGGCCCAGTAACATTACCAAGCTCCAGTAATGAGCCCAACACACCAGAATGGGCAGCTAGGATTGTCATTCAGAAGAACTAATAGTAATGAAGAGCCCTGCTCAATGAAAAATGCCCTGAGATAATTAATGATACCTGATGATTCAGCAATACATTAATGAAACTGTTGTTAGAAAGTGCAATACGTTTTATTTTAATCTTTATTTTTTATTTTGTTTTATATATTTGTTTTTATTAGATTTTTTGTCTTTATTTCAATGTTTGGATATTTATGAATACTAAATCTTAAAGAAAAGAGATTCTTACACTATCCTGTTATTTACTGTTCTAATAAATCTTCACTGTGAAGCACAACCTAGGCTATTGTTTTTGCACTGAATTGGAAATGATGATGTTTTTTAAAAACAGAATGAATTGTATGAAGACAAGGCTGTAGGGAATTCTATTCTGAGGTTTTAATTACATTATTTTAATATAGTCAGTTGTGAACTAAAGTGGGCCGGTCTAAGGCATGAAACTCCAGGGCTGAAACGGAGTCCCAATCCAGCCCTGGTTCGGTGCCTTGCTCAATGGCACCTAGGTCATGGTATTGCCAGCCCGAAACTCAAACTAGGAGTCAAACTCTCTAACCACTAAACCATGACTTCCCCATGTTTTATTTGCTCCGCCTGTGTTTCTCTCTTTCTTCTGGACTCCATTCTCCTAAACTCCACTCACCTGTTCTCTTGTTGCCTTATTCTTTGATTTAACTTGCCCCAGCTGTTTACCTGATTGCCTCTTCTTTATAAGCTCCCTGTGTTTTCTGTTCTGGGCTCATTTGTCTCTCATATGTACAGGCTTGTGCCTCTGATGTCTGGCTGACCTGTGTTCAGTTTATGTCTTATTGTAAGCATGAATGTTACTCAGGTTTTTTCACCTCTGGGGTGGTTTCAGATGTGTTTTTGTTAATTTTGGCGAGTTATAAATAAAGACTCCTTATCTGCCTGCACTCGAGTCTTCGCCTCTGACAATACCAGCAAAGAGCGCTGCATTTATAATATCTTAAAGACATCAACATATTTCTCTTATAACACAAATATATGCATAATGAATCTTTCATAATGTCTACAATTATTGTGTCATAAAGAGGGTTCATGAGCATGCAAATTTTAGCACTGCATTGCTGCATTATTTTGCAACTACATGTCTACTAACTCAAAGTAGACTGTTAAGGTAGGTTTAGGGTTAGTATAAGTTGACAAAGAAAGTGTTAGAAGATATTAAGCAGACAGTCTACTAATACTCTACTAACATCTAGTTGACATATAGTTGCAAAGTTACTTACTGTTAGTAGAATGTCTAAAGTGAACTATTGAAATATAGTGTTGCCAATATTTTTTTGAATCATTTCACAATCTCTAGATTACAAAACACTGCATTTCTTTAGCAATGTAATGTGGCAGCAACGTATAGAGACCTTGGCTTGTAAATATAATCGAATTACTATTTAGAAAATGATAACGCATTAAATTACTAAATGCCCAGACATGTGAGGCAGCAATTGTGACAATCACCCGACGCCAAGTAACGATAATTAGGAATTTTATTACACCATTTAAAATATTTAATAGTCTTAGTGCATTTCTAGATCTCATTAAAATGTTTAATCCATCACACAAAAGAAGACATATCTAATCAAAGACAAATCAGCTTTGACCTTTATTTCTAGTGGTCAGCTTGCAGCTTTAACTTCTCGAGGTTCAGGAAGACGAATATCTAAAAACCAAATGCATACCTTTGTCTCTCTTTTCCTTCGATAAAGAATCCAGCTTCCTCCTGAGCGACTTTTTCCTCTTCTGACCATCTGGAAAAGACATTGCATACAAAACTTCAGAAACAGAACAGAAAATAACTACAAAAATGTAAGACAATCAAACCAGTGACACTTCAAGATGTCTCTCTCTCTCTTTTTTTTTTATGTGAGTCTCTGTGTACCTTTGGGGATGGTGATCTGGCATCCCAAATCAAAGTCTTTCATCAGTCTGACCAGAGCGACTTCCTGCAGCCGGACTCTCTCCAGCTCTGACAGACTCTGAATGGAAACCGACTGCATGTGGAAATTATGACCGGCTGTTTTCTTACAGGTGAAATCTCCCTATGACAGATGCAAAATAAACAGATAAATTATTTAATCCAGCAGCATCAACAAAATATTACAATATATAAAAAATATACACTGCTGGTCTAAAGTGTTGAAATAAGTCTCTTTTGCTCAACAATGCTGCATTTTTTGTACACAAAGTAAAATATTATTTACATTTAAAATAGATGTTTTCTATGTGATTATATTTTAAAGTGTAATTTATTTCTGTGATGCTCCGCTGTATTTTCAGCATCATTCCTCCAGTCTTCAGTGTCACATGATCTTCAGAAATCATGAAAATATGATGATTTACTGCTCAAGAAACATTTCTGATTATTATCAGTGTTGAAAACAGTTGTGCTGCTTCATATTTTTGTGGAAACCATGACATTAGTATTCAAAAGAAAGTATTAATAAAAAAAATAACTATAATAATTGTATCTAGCACTGATGCATTTAATTGATCAGATTAATAATTTTATTTATAACATTTATAATGCAACAAAAGATTTATATTTTCAAATAAATGCTGTTATTTTGAACTTTCTATTCATCTGTGGATCTTAAATGTATCATGGTTTCCACAAAAATATTGGTCAGCACAACTGTTTTCAACATTGATAATATTCAGAAATGTTTCTTGAGCAGTAAATCATCATATTTTCATGATTTCTGAAGATCATGTGACACTGAAGACTGGAGGAATGTTGCTTTAAATACAGCGGAGCATCACAGAAATAATTTAGATATTACTTTATATTCACAGATAAAACCGCGAACCCGCTCCGAACTCCCGAACTGACTTAAATGATTCGCAAACAACAAACTGACTAGAATGATTCGCCATCCTGCTCCAAACTTTCAAACTTACTCAAATGATTCGCGAACCAGCTACTAACTCCCGAACTGACTCAAATGATTCACGCTCCGAACTCCCGAACTGATATAAATGATTCGCGATCCACAAACTGACTCAAATGATTCGCGAAACCGCTCCAAACTTCCAAATTGACTCAAATGATTCGCGAACCCGCTCCGAACTCCCAAACTGACTCAAATGATTCGCAATCCACAAACTGACTCAAATGATTCGCGAACCCGCTCCGAACTTCCAAACTGACTCAAATGATTCGCGAACCCGCTCCGAACTCCCAAACTGACTCAAATGATTCGCGATCCCCAAACTGACTCAAATGATTCACTATCCCGCTCCAAGCTCCTTAACTGATTAAAATGATTCACGCTCCGAACTCCCGAACTCACTCAAATGATTACAGTATCAGTTATTGTCAAATGGAACTGTGTTACAGTAACGCGTTACTGCCCAACACTGGTTAACATACATGGAAAAATAAACCACTGTTTCAAAATGTGTGTGTTTTCTGCATGAATGTGTGCTATTTTAAATTCTACTAATATTTCACAATTTTTACTGTATTTTTGATCACATAAACGCAGCCTTGGCGAGCAGAAGAGTATTTTCCCGAAACATGTAAGAAATGTGGAATTATTCCATGTATAAGCTGAGAATGTTTCTCATTGGTGCATTTCGTTTCAGGATTGTGGATAGTCTTTTATAGTTTTTTTTATTTGTTAAACAAATATGATTTCAGATATGAAATCATAGGCTTGACGCATGTTTTCTAAAGCAGCCTCTGAGCTCATGTCAGGTATCTCAATGGAGAATGAATGGGTGTTCAGCTCCAGTAATCCTGCTCTTGTGCTCTGCTGCCTTTATATTGTGATGTTTGGACAGACACAGTGAATACACACACACAGTGTCTCTACACTCCCTCAGAATAAGCCCAGGTCTCTGTGAACATGCAGTGACAAGCACTGGAGAATTCCTGGCATCTACACAGACCTTCGCCGATCAGCCTAATCTCCTCGGACTTGAGAAATCGAACCCAGACTCTGGCAGACGCTCGTGTTTTGTTGGTTTGCTTTTACTCCTCTTCGCCTTTTAGGGCTTTCTGGGAATGATCACTCAAGTAAACTTAGCCAGGAGTCTCAGGCCGAGTTAGATCAGATTACACGATAGAAAACAACAAATTAGTCATTTTCACAAATCATTTACAACCGGTGTTATGCAATAAAAACCATCTGGCAGGACTATACTTCAAATTACCCTCTTCATTATGAAAACATGCCTTGATTATTTTAACTGCAGTTTTTTATACATTTTATGACTTGCATCTAATTTAAATGTACTATATTTTACTACTTGTAAACTAGCTATAATGACCATTTGAAATGATTAGTAATTATTTGAAAAAATAATTAAATATTTTAAAGTAATTCTTATATAAATAATATAATTGTTATTAAATAATTATTTAAATAAATAATTATAATATTTTTTTTTAATACTGGCATTTAGTAGTAGTGTGTAGATGTGTAGGACAAATACTAAAACATTAATATTACTACATATTAACAGCTTAAAAAAGAGAACCAATTACAAAGTTAGGAAAATGAAAAAGAAACACAAAACATGTTTTAATTATCATTTAAGTATACAATAAAAATAAAAAAACATTTTGATTAAACAGATTGGTCCTTGAAGGGGAAAGTAAATCCTATGTCTTATATAATATTTGTTTTGTGCAAGTTTAATGTTAAGTGGGAGATTGAGTTTTTTTGCTAAGGTATATGCAATGTTCTATATTGCTCTACATTCAGCAATTGCTATGTTAATCAAGGCATTGTGTTACTAATGAGCCAGTTACGATTTAACTGAATTAGTTAAATTAAATAAGTTTCCACTACTAAAAAATGTTCTTAGTTTACTTTTCATGTACTTCTCAGAAATGGGCTTTATGTACTCCTCAGGAATATACTTAAAATGTCATTTAAGTATACTTGACTTGTACTTACAAAAAGGCTAAATATATTTGAGCTATACTCCTAGAATCCGTGTTTTCATTGTTATACAGTAGAGGGCGCTAGTACACATCTTCTGCACAGAATTTCCACAAAAACACAAGTGAAGAAGAAAAAAGAAACACCTGTAACATGATCATCTGACATGAAACAGCATCAAAACTGTAATGTTACTGAATAAAATGTTGACAGATGAAGAGGTAATGATTACAGTCAAGATTTGGGGTGTTGATCAGCTCCATCTACGTTTTGATTTTCATTCTGAATCCAATTCATAGTCTTTTTCAGCTTTTTGTTCAAAATGTTCTTTCTTTATTTTTTATGAAACACATTAAAGTGTTTAAAAAAAGAAATTAAGCTAGAATACAATGTTTTTCTTTACAAGCAGTTACCTGTTCTTTCATTGGATGTTTTATATGTTTCAGATGTTCATGTAACAAAATATATACACATTCAAACCTAAATAGGGACATAGTAGTATACTTAAAGTATGATGTAAAGTTCACTTAAAGAAAACTTATGAGTATACTTGCAGGATAAAACTACTAAACGTAGTTTACTGAGACTAATAGAGTGTACACAGTATTTAATTAGTAAACTATCAGTATACCTATAAGTTCACTTTTAGTATAATTGCAGTACAAACTACAAACATAGAGGTAAACTAGTTGTGTACTCAAAGTTTTGCTACTGTTGTACTTAAAAGTATACATGCTAGAAAGTTGGCCTATTTAGTCCCAAGGAGTATTGAAACAGAACACTTACAAGTATATTACTAGAACACTCATATTTGTATACTTGCTACATAAAGTATACTTAAAAAAATACTTGAAGTTTACTTAAGTATACTTCATAAAATAAACTTGAAGTATACTACTTTTTCGTAAGGGGTATGTGGACAAAATACAAATCTGCCAGGTCTGCTCGCGGAGTTTTGCCAACTTAGTCGGGTTAACAGTGTGCAGAATCGAATAAAACGTTCTCATTTTAAATGACGAAAATGAGTCAATTGCGTTAAATACATATAAATGAAAACATACTCACATGGATCCTACATAGAGTAGAATTAACCGATGAATTCAATATTCCTAAATATCGATTTTTAAACATTTGCTGTCGTGTTTTAGATGCTGTCAGTTCATTAACATTACATGTTTGAGCGTCTATGCAAGTAAAAATAAATGCACAAGCAGAAAGGGTGGCTTCCGGAACACACTCATATTTAGAAATCACACACACACACACACACACACACACACTCTCTCTCTCTCTCTCTCTCTTTATCTGTATCGTACAGCCCTAATGAGCGGTTAGGAAGGAAACAGACTGTGCAGGCAGATACTCACGACCTCTGATTAACCAGCCCGTAAATCTGCCTCGACCAGATTATGCTTTCTTTGATCCATGTTGAAGTAGAAACTGTCATATGAGTCCAGCCCCAAAGCCCAAAGAGGCTTACAGTCCAGCAACAATGAGAAATACTGACCCATTTCTAAGGCCTTTCCAACAATTACAGGTGAACTTCATGACATTCATGCAAGATCTATTCCTTTGAAAACATTAGTTATTTGTGCATCTATTTTCTTCATGGAATGCATTTCTTTTCAAGAAGCTCTTTTTTTTAATGCAATGGTTTATTTTGACTAAGCGCCAAAAATGAAAATGAAAACAAAACGGTAGTCCATATGACTCGGTTGAACGTCTTAAGTCATGTGACTCTTTGTGTGGGAAACTGAATTTTGATCGTTGTCTCTCCTATTATCATAAAGTAAATACCTCCTCTTATGGGTCATTGTGTAGCATATGTGATGTTCAACCGCACTTTTATTTCACTTTTCCGCTCTAGCCAATCTCATAAACTTGGATAACAGGACCACATGCATGCCTAACAGCACAAGTCAAACATTCACTGAGCATTTCCTTCCCAGCTGCAGAAGGTCAACACTCAATCCAAACACTAGCAGTTCCTCGTCTGCTTGCATAATAACCCAGATGAATTAACCCACTGATGTGCACAAGCAAGACATTAGCTGCCTCAACTCAAAATGAGATCAATAAAACAATCAGATATTTTTTATTATTCATTTTTTTTCTACCGATATATGGTAAACTACCTAAAGAGATAGGAACAAATTTCAGTGCTTTTACTTTATCTTGCAAAGGTATTGTGTTCCCTAAGAAATTTTCCATTTGCTTGTAAAACGTGTTTTTTTCACTAAGAAACATTGTATTTACTCATAAATAATTGGTGTTCGCTTTTGTGTTCTACTAAGGAACTTTGCATTTGCTTGCATTTTTCACTAAATACATTGCATTTACTCATAAATAATTTATATTCACTTTTGTGTTTTGCAAATGAACTTTGCATTTGTTCCTGCAAAAGTATTGGGCTCCTAAAGAAAAGTAACTTTGCATTTGTTAGTGAAACATTTACATTCTTTCACAAAAGTATTGCATTTCGCTAATAAATTCTGCATTCTGATAAGAAACTTTGTGTTCCTTCTTGTAAAATATTGCTTTTCCTTCCCATGAGAAACTAACTTAGCATTTGCTTGTGAAACATTTTTGTTCTTTCACAAAAGTATTGCATTCTCCCGAAAAACTTTCTGTTTACTTGAAAGATACAGAAAATTATTGCATCCTGCAAAGGAACATTGTGTTCGCTTCCACAAAAGTATTGCATTGCATTAAGAAACTTTTTCTGCTAAGAAAGTTTGTTCGCTCCTGCAAAAGTATTGCTTTACACTAAGAAACTTTGTGTTCATTCTCGCAAAAGTATTGTGTTAACATGAAAAACTAACTTTGCATTTGATTGCATTTGCATTATTGTTTGATTGTTTCACTAAAAATAACGTTGTATTCACAAACTATGGAAAAGCATAGTTTTAATTCCCAACTCATATTTCTATCAGAAATGTTTTGCATGCGAACTGAACGGTTTTGCTAAAGAAATAGTGTTTGCTAAAGTTTTTCAGGTGAAAGCAAAAGTTTTGCAAGAGAGAGCAAATGCATTGAAATAAAACTGTTTACACTTTACATAAAGCCTTTTCACTAAGAAACATTGCATTTACTCATAAATAATTGGTTTTCGCTTTTGTATTCTACTAAGAAACTTTGCATTTGCTTGCATTTTCGCTAAATACGTTGCATTTACTCATAAATAATATATGTTCGCTTTCGTGTTTTGCCATTCTACACAAAGGCTTTAAGTAAAGTGATCCGTCGTTTGATTTGTTTTTTGTTTTTGTTACCCTCACCATGTTGCACATTTGTTGAACACTTCATTTCAAATGCATGGCAAAAAAGCATTGCAGCTACAGCAGCTTCCACTCTTTTAGAAAGACTTTCATTAGATGTTGGATCATGGATGCAGGGGTTTAAGGTCAGGCATTGACGTTGAGTGATGATGGTTCAGATCAAAGGTGTTCAGATCTGTGTGCAACCCAGCTGAGTCCTTCCAGGCTCGACAAATCATTTCTATACGGGCCTCGCATTGTGCAACCTATAAAGCTGACTACAAATATCTTGCTGCAACGCCTGGACAGAACACATTGAACACCAAAAACAACAGATATTTAGAGGTGTTGCGCCACTGAGGTCAATTCTGCACAGAGAAAGTTCATGTGACTCATGTTATATGAATGAAAATTACATCAGAACACTAAACTATGGCATTCTTTCTTAAGTACTACACTACACACCCCGCTAACACCTGCACTTCATCATTCTCCGACATAAAATCTCTGCTCTTCCAGACAGCAGACGAGCTCTCCCACTGAAATCCAGAGAAATATCAGCGTACAAGATAACGCTTGTGCACAGATGTGGAATTAAATAAGCCTGGCTTCACATGAGCTGCATTCCAAATCTACAAAGTGTGCACTACAGAGTGTACATATGTAAATCTGTTCATTTGAACACAGACAGTTTAAAGAACAGCATTTATTTTAAAGATTTTTTATTCAAATAAATTTTGTTCTTTTGAACTTTCAAAAATTACATATATTAAAATATATTACAAACATAAAAACATGAAGCAGCATAAAAATCAGAAATGCTCATTTAGCAGCAAATCAGCATATTTTCATGATTTCTGAAGATCATGTGACACTGAAGACTGGAGGAATGATGCTGAAAATACAGCTTTGATCACAGGAATACATTACATATTGAAATATATTCACATAGAACACTGATATTTTTAATTGTAAAAATATTTCTAAATTTTTACTGTATTTTTTATCAAATAAGTGCAGCCTTTGTGATCAGAGGAGATTCCTTTCAAAAACACTTAAAAACATTTCAAACTTTTAACGGGTGTGTTTATATAGTGCAGCATTTCTAGCATTTTATAATAAGATATCAGCAAAAAGAACCTCATATGAAATGTACTGCAGTCTTTTAACATCCAAGGCATCAAAAACACAAAATATAATAGCACAGGTAAGAAAAATGAAAACAATGAGCAGGAGGCTTATTTAGTAAAGTATAAAACACGAGTCGCTTCATCCTTTGGTGCTGTAGTGCCACTCGAAGACTGCACACTTACCAGAAATGAAAGCCTCACTAATCAGCATGAAAGGTGAGCAACAGTTTCATTTGAACAGCTGTCTAACAAGAGATACTTGAGAACCATCAAATAAGCATCACATCTGATGGTAATTTCTGATGGCCACACGTCTATCCTCCACAACGATTTCACCAGCCCGATCTCGTTTGTATTCATAATTATTCAATCATAACATGATCTAAAAATATACCAACTGAAATGCAGATATGAGAAAACTCATTTTCCTGTGGTTTTTCCTCACTCAGGATCAGTTTAGACATTTTCGTTTTGATAAGAAATAAGAGCTTGGGGATTAGGAGGCTTCTTTGGAGAATATCTTGAGAAAAACAAACAGTGCTGCTTTCTTTCTTAATGTCGTCTTCACGCTACGCTTGAGCCAAAGCATCATGGGAGTCAGCTTCCCATAGGAAAGAAGAAACACGATTGAGATCTCCCTAGAATCTCAGTTTCTTCTCGACAGCAATGAGATGAGACTTTTTCGGCTGGTTATTCTCATGTTTTTTAAATCTCAACAACCTTACTACTCAGATTTTCCAAGAAACTAGAATGCAACCAAAAATTTGAGATCTCAAGATAATTGCATGTCAGTAATTGATTCATTTGTGTTTGTTTTTATTGAAAACTTACAAATAATAATAATAATAATAATAATAATAATAATAATTCTGGACTTTCTATTGCACCAATGGCTGGGAAATGCCAAATGAAATCTATTTCCAGAAGTTTCATGTAAGAATGTCACTTTCCCAGACTTATCACTTCCAGCTCCTGAGACAATGAAGGGTAGAAAGTGAGTGCTCCGGGTGTGTCACTTTCTGTGTGGCTTTTCCTTCAGAACAAGTAAAACAAGATGAACCATGCTTTGGGAGGCACTATTGTTTGTATAAATGCTTTGGAATCAGAGGTACATAATGACAAGTGTTATACAAAAAAAAAAAAAAAACACATGAGTCATTGTCCATCCAGATAATTCAGCAGAACATAGAGAAATTAAGAATTTCTTAAAAACTCAATTTTTTTTATTCAAGATGGTTCCATTAATTTGATTAAAATTATAGTAAAGAAGTTACATATTTTTACATTTAAAATAGCTGTTTTGTAAGTAAATATCTGTTAAAATGTAATTTATTTCTGTGATCGAATCTGAATTTTCAGCATCATTAACATTTCAGAAACATTTCGAATCATTACTAATGTTGAAAACAGTTGCGCTGCCCACTATTTTTGTGGAAACTGTGATACATTTTATAGAAAGTTCAAAAGAACAGCATTTATTTGAAATATAAATCTCTAAAAAATGGTTTACAAAAAGTAAAAACCTTCAAAGTAAGACATTCTCATCTGTTGCACATTTTATTTGTATCGAACTAAAATGTTAAATTTGTTTTGTTACTAAAATTCCTCTTTCTGTCAATCAAATTCCACATTGAAAATCCAAAAGGACTTGATCAATTCATTTCAAACTCATACTCATGAAGTTGTCTGACTCTTTAACCAAACAAAACTAACAAAACACACAAAGGTACAAAGAGTTCAACTGTTCACAGGAATCTCTTGAACAATCCTGTTTAATAGCTGTGGTGATGTAAGAGAATTAAATATCACTTTATCTTGTCCCCAGTGTCAAACCCCCGACTGGCACAAAGAAACAGGAAGTACCACATTCTGGGTTTCACCATCACTACATGAATCACTGATTCAGTCAGGACACACCCTCACAGAAGAACACATGAGAGTCATACAGTAGCTGCATGACAACGGAAAAACATCTTCCTCTATCTCATCACAACTCTTTCAACCAGATTCGAAAGGAAAGTGTTGTGGGGAAAATTCAAGATTCACACAAACTTCTTTTGTTGGCTGTACAGCACTGTTGAAGCTGTTAGCAATGGATGATGCTGGGAAAACTCATATAGCGTGTCATAAGAACTCAACACTTTGCAAAAATAAAAAGGAAAAAAAAGTGAGTGATGCTTGTCCATGCAAAAGTTGTCGCAAAGATGTGATCATGTGCAACCGCGAGCAGAAGTGAAACACAGAACATCAATTTGTGACTCATGCACTCATTACAGGAACAGCTGTCACCATTCATAGACTAATGCATCTTTATTCATCATTGCAAACATGTGCAAAAACAGACATGTCCCTTAAGATGATCAATTCTGTGTTGCAAAAATAAAAAATAAAAAACAACAACAAAATAGTTGTTGCAACTAGCAGATATAAATCAAATGCTGCAATCATCTCTTAGTATGATAAGGTTATTTGTGCAATCATTATTTGATGTATTATCATTATTATTATTATTATTATTATTATTATTATTATTATTATGTGCGCAGCCATGATATTTATATTTACCCTCTAAAAGGATTTTAAGAAACATCTATTATAATCAAATTAAGTTAAATTAGTATGTATTTATTAATTTATTCAGAAAACTTGCATCACTCCTCTGCAGTGAATGGGTGCCGTCAGAATGAGAGTCCAAACTCATCTGTTTGGAAGAACACTCATCCACATCTTGGATGGCCTGAGGGTGAGCACATTTACATTTTTGTGTGAACTGTTCCTTTAACACTAGGTGTAAACAGGGCCACAAATCTGCAGTTCGCCCCTGAACATGAACATGTGCTGCACATACGTGTGTGTGAGCAGCAATACACTGAGATGATTGGCAGGAGGAATATAAAAAGGTTAAAGGTTAGGCTGCCACTGATGTTGCAATTGCTTTAATGTAGCTAGAAAATAAAGTTTAAAGAGGTCCAACCTCAGAGGACGAGCTTTTTCCACTCATCATTCTTGAAAACCAAATGCATGACTTTTGGGATCGGAGATGTTTATCGCATGTTGCAACTGTACTTGTCTGGAGGAGATGCGATAATCTAAAGCATCTTAGGTCTCTTACGCTGGATCTGTTCCAGCTGAAAACAGCTTAAGGTGAGTCAGATTCATGAACATGCCCTACATTCACTGGTCTGTGAACGGACCACATGTTCTGCAAACATCTTACTATCTACACTCAATAGTGTTGGATCACGGAAACCACAAAAACACTCTGACTTGCATAGAATTATGCATTTCTAAGGGAAACAGGATATTCAAGGAGGACAAATAGCAAAATAAGGCCAGGAACTTGTTGACTTCAGATATTGCCTAATTTTAGACATTCCCAAGAGACTCCCCATTGGCACTCAACAGTGCATGCTCGTTTTATTGGTGGTAAAGACTACTGCAAGCTTGAAGATTCACCAAACTATTGAACATGAAAGAAGACCTTAAAAAGACCCCAATGTGCTGTTGTACTCAGTTGACAGTCTCCAGTGGGAAGAACTATTTGCATGGGTAGCGCTGCCAAAGATCAGGTCATGGTGCTTTGCTGTGAGAAATAGAAGCTGAGGCAGACTTCATGTAAACCAGATGTCACTTCACTGAAGAACTACGCTCTGCTCTTACACGGTTTCTTCTAGCACAGTACAAAGACTTACTGCAGACAAGCTATTTGCGACACTAAGTATACGGGACTATAAAAGAACAATATGGGCTTCCCGACAAAAAACTCATTCAGTTTAATTCTTTTCAGTCAATATGAGTGTTCTGCAATTCAGCAAAACAGAAAATAGTGAAAGAACATGACGTTTTCATTGTTCGTTTCCTGTTTCGTTAATCCACAAAAAAAAGAAAATTAAAACATTAAAGTAAAACATTAAACATAACAGCTAATATTTTAAGCCGAGTCTCAATTTAAGCTTTGCACAAGAGCACAGATAAATGCAATTTGACCGAAAATGGGAATTTATATAAAAGCAGCCCAATAAAAGTTGAATGTGGCTGTATTTTAGTGAGATATATCAGCGCACTTTGTCTCGAGATCTAAACATTGTTAAGCTTGTTACTGCAACAGATTCCCTGAAACGGTCTGTAACTGGCAAAGAGGTCAAAGGGAAGCACAGATACACACGTAATACTGTTGTGTATTGCAAGTTTACTATTTTTAAGATGTGTGTTGTCTGTGCAAACGAGCCACTGTGGCTGCTTAAGATAAATTAAAGCATGCATTGCATGCGAGAAAACATGAATTCACAGCCTACAGATTCCAGACTTTATTGATTTTCAAATCCAATATTTAGGACTTATTGTCATTTTGCAATGCGGCCCTATCAATCAAGATTGTAAAAAACAAATAAAAATGCATGCATTTGAGTTGAATGTGGTTAAACAAAAAGTCTGCCTTTCATGGCTGTCAGTTTCATTGTCCAGATAACAGAAAGAGCAGTGCTCTAAAAGACACAGCTGAACTGCTTTATAGGAGGAGCTTTATAAATTCCAGATTCCTGAGAGGTTAGGTAACTGTTACAAAGAGAGCTCCCCTTTGGGCTGCCCAACATAAACATCTACAAATTTGGTGTTTTGGTTTCTCAATATTGTAGTATGGCCACAGTTTGATAAAAAAAAGCATGCATTAATTATAAAGAGGGGTTTGTTGATTGGTCTCTAATCGTAGATGCTTTAATAATAATCCAATTTCATTAGTTCACATTCCTGATCTTTGCAAAGCTACTTCAAAAAAACAAGCACTTTCACAACACCTTGGTATTTCCTGGCACTTCGGCCATGTGTGAGATTAATGCCACTTTAATTTACTCTGAACATTTAACACATCTTGACAACAGGTTGCACTTTAGAAAGTCTAATTCACTCAATTGCACATTATCTTGTTATAAAAAGAAAGCATGCAAATGCAATTTTTCAATCCGTTGACAATGACAGCAACGATGCACATCCATTTGGGCCTCCTATTATCTTCATCCCATTGTGCACTTATTGTCCTTTTTCTAAATTATTCAGTGGAATTTAGTGTAAAGTTCAATGGTTTGAGGATAATGCATTTATTAAAGTCAGGATCAGCAGCTAAACCACTGTAGGAGCTCAATATCTTCATTTGTCTTTAGGGTAAGGATTTTATATCTGTGTTGGATTCTGCAGTGGAGGAAAGCGGACATTCCATGAAGACTTCCCTGCTGTCTGCTGCTGAAACCCTGAGGCTGCCAAGAGTCACGCTAAGTCATCTGTCTTCATCCTACCAGCGCTGTCTGCTGTCTTCTGCCTTCTGTCCACGCTCTCTGCGTGTCTGAGCGTCAATCAACCAAACAGAGTCAATGTCGCAGGATTCTTGGTCTCACTCCACTGGTTATCTACAGCCGACTGCATTAAATTCAAGGCTTTGACGTCAGGCTGTCACTGGAACAACGCACTCCTACCTCAACACACTCCTACAGGTCTATATTTCTTCCCATCCTCTATATGGTCAGTAAGCAAGGGTCACTTGGTGGTTCCATCAAAGCAAAAATATAAATAAAAAAAAAACGCTTTCCAGAACGTTCACTGTCTCTGTTGTTCTGTGGTGGATCTAACATCACACCTCCGTATGATCTGCTGAAACCATCACAACCTTCAAAAAACTTGCCCTTAATTTTCCATAAATTGTTTTTGTTCTTGCTTTAATCTATTTGTGCATTTTATTTCAGCTCTGGTTTCTATGCAAGCTAACTTCTGAAACTTGGCAATGCATTAGTGCAATCAGTGCTGGCTCCCGAAGGATAACATGATTGTGAAGCTCCTCGGGACAAAACACTTGATAAATTACTGAACATCAACTTAGTAATTCAAAATATTTTGAATTAGAGTCTATGGTACAGTGATCCAGAAATTACCTTAAAAGTGTCCATCTCAATGCTGAGACTTGGATGCATGCTTTGTCATGATTATGCATCTGATCAGACATGATATACTGCCAAGACTAAGTTAATGAAGATCCAATGCTATGTGTTAACTTGAAAGATAAAGAAACTGCCCATATGCATTCTTTAAATTGTAATAAAATTACTGTGGAGTTTACATTTGAGCTCATATTTAATTACAAGACTAAATGAAACATTCATATATCTGAAAAAAAAAACTGTCACACCACATGACATTTTAAAATGAAATACAACAGGCATTCAGCTGATTAAAAAGTGGTGAAAAACTTAAAAAGACAGTAAAAAAAAAAAAAACCTCTTCCTTTAGTAATAGAATTAATCTGTCATGCAGTTTATGTGCATTTACTAACAATGCATGAAAAGCTCATCCTCGAGAAAAGCCAGATCAACCTGGATGGCCTGACCAGACAAGTCTCGTGATTTATCATTTGCTTTGACATCTGCAAACTTCTATTCAAGCCAAACAGCATCCATGGCAACAAAACATTCATTTGAGTTTGAAATCTTGATTTTTATTAATAAATATTAATCTTACCTCAGATTTACAGATATTGTGCGTAACAGCATCCGACTGAGGCAGCTTTCTTTGAAGCCACTTTCTCGGTGAGAAGATGTTGCTTGAAGCAGAGAGGTGTAGAGATAAATCCCTGGACGCGTTGCGTTTGCCGCTTCTGAAGTCAAAGTGGAGACTGGAGAGCGACGAAGCGTCTGAAGATGTGGACAGGCTCGACGTGGAGAGCCGCGGTTTGAGTCTGGGGTCGGTACCGAAGCTCTCCGTGAACCCAGCGGTGGAGCTCGAGCTCCAGCAGGATGACGAGCGAGGACCGCTGGCGTCTCCAAGCGTCGCGCTGTTTCTGAGCAGCGCAGAGTCCAAACTACGCGTCTGCTGCAGTTTCCTCTTCGCGAGGGTTTTAGAGCCAGATGAGGAACACGAGAAGACGCTGTTTAGCAAGCCTTGCGCGGACATCCCTGCGATATGAGACACAGACTGACTTCCCAAACACAAACCCCATGTGAACGAGACGGACTGAACAGCTGCTGGTGTCGGGCTTTCATCCGCCGTTTAACAGAAACCGCGAAAATGTGTTTTAAAAACCTCTCACATTCTCGTATCCATCTGTGCTGTTCTTGTCAGCGAGGTTGTTTCCACATTTCAAGCCAAAAAGCGCGTCAGTGAAGTTTCTCAACTACATCTCCGTGAAGGATCCCACCCTCTTCCTCCTCCTCCCTGAGTCTGAGAAAAGGAGCTAGACCCTCACTCTTCTCACTGATTGACGGTTGAGCTAGAAGGTTTAATGACGTAATAACGTGGAATCTAAAAGAATTTTAGAATTTCTGCGCAATTCAAATATTTTTGGCGCGTCTCGCTCAGTTTGCCCAGAGTCTACTAGGCCTGTTCTACAGATTTATCAAATAAATACGTTTGCAAAATATGTGCAGTAGCCTATTTAAATATATATTAAATTGATGCATAATGACAATATTTATGTATTGTTTTATTAGGTAATAATAGGGTTAGGTAAATAAATGATAAAACATATATAGCTATATATATATATATATATATATATATATATATATATATGTGTGTGTGTGTGTGTGTGTGTGTGTGTGTGTGTGTGTGTGTGTGTGTGTGTGTGTGTGTGTGTGTGTGTGTGTATGCATGTATGTATGTATGTATGTATGTATGTATGTATGTGTGTATATATGTGTATACTGGGAGTCTGGGACTATCTCGAAGTTAGCAAAAGAAAAACCCGGCATGAAGTAGCTTACAAGATCATTACTCATATGTTTTATATTGTGCTGTTGCATAAGACCAGATGTGCCTAAACTTTTTACTTTGCAGAGCCTAATTCAAAATCGATTAAGATAATAAATGTTGCATTATTTCGAGCTATAGTAAAATGTACTGTACTGTAAAATGAATTGTTACATGTAAATCTAAAGCAAAAGGTTAAAACAAAACAAAAAACATAAGCATGCCTCACGTTTTTGTCTGTTGAATTGCTTTAGTAAATGGAAAGAAAGCCAATTCTCCTGAAGGATTTCCAGCCTGAAACACACTAAAAGAGTAATGTTGACTGCTTTGCTTGTCCACCGCAGCAGTACAATGGTCTCCAGAGAATACAGTTTCAGAAAATATAAGCTTTGGTCACAATTCTTCACTTCCACACCCAAACGCTGCTTAATTTATCCTCACAACATGACAGCAATCAGTCCCCAAGGGCTGCACACACACACACACACACACACACACACACACACACACACGTATAAACCATCTTCCCCTTCAGAATAGAACAATCCATCTTAATCTGAATATCATAACACTGCATGACTTCATAACAGCTCAAAACAGTCTTCACAATGGGGAAATAGGATGGATGTGACTGCTGGGGAAGACAGAGAAGAAGAAAATAGAGGTTAAAAACTCCATAGACATAATAAAAGCCATCAAATCTGCCCCAAAGAGCCAAGATTTTGCTTTAGATCTGCAACATATTATTCCAGAGTTTACATGATACCCCCAGAGCTTCCCGACATGGGGTTATTATCTCATTTTAGCACAGGAAGAAGGATCTCCAAAGACCTCTTTTAAGGTCTGTGAATGTAAACAAATAAGGGTGTAACCGAGAGCATGTCCGAAGGTCTCCATACTGTAAAGATAGATGAAGTGTAAGAAACATCTATGTATGAGTCTTTTATATACAATAGTAATATTTTGATACCAGTTATGATAACAACTCTGTTATTGCTCGTCCAAGCAGCGTTGAATAGTCAGGAATATTCAGACTGAAAGTGTACATGTGTTTTTAAGCACTTTTTAAATTGTTTTGTTCCAAATCTGAATGCATTTTGTTGTTCTGTGAGACACAAAAGATGTTTAAAAGACTTTTTTAATTGTAAACATTCTAATAATGTTAACCGATCTAAAAACTGCATTAAAAATTTGCATGCTCCCAAATATATTTTGAGGTCACACAGATTACATTTTGGGATCATATGCAACAAAACCAGTCACACATATGAGCCCAGATAAAGCTAGAAATATGAAGGTCATCAAGACAAAATTTGAATGTTGGTTGACAAAGTCCTGCCTGAAGTTAAAAAGGTCTTTTGTACCCCAAATACTTTAAGAGCTGCACATTATTAAGGGATATTGAAAAAAATAAAAATGAATCCAAGTGTGTACAATAACTGTATGTTGACTGTCAAGCCAACCTATCATAAAGACAAGATGAAGAAACAGAAGCCTGAGACAGACACAATGCCACTCATGCCGTTATATTTTTCAGTCAGTTTATTGTCTTCACGTCTGAATATTTTCTGGACTCTTGCTCAACTGTCTGACTGATTGCACAATAACTGCAATGCATTCAGACTCTGAAGACATCCACGCTGGCAGGACATTATCACAACGACGTGATAAACACTGAGGTTTGTGCCTGGATGTTGGGGAATTTAGACTGACGTGACAAATTTTGGCCTTTGTTTTAGAAATAAGAAAAGAATGTACTGCACACTGTTCAGTGACAAAAACAAGTTATTAGTCTTGTATTTCTGTTGGGTCTTGATCCATAAATGGATCTCATGTCTGTGATGAAAACAAGTAAGACATGAAGCTTACTGCATGTTTGTGTTTGCAAATCTGTTTTGTATGCTGGCATGTTTTGCATTTGATTATCTTGCACAATTTCTTCAAATGACTCATAAAAACAATACAGAATAATTAAAAAAATATATATATTCCATTTTCTTTTCAATTAGACCAACATATAACATTTAGTTAAACCATTAACAAGATTTGATAATTCATTAAATAAAACTAAATCCATTTAATTAAGTAGCAAAAATACAATTAAATTAATTAAATAAATAAACCTTCAGTGAAACAGGAGTGACAAAATAAGATTTAGTTTAACAAACCTAATAAAGTTAATTTACACTTATAATAATGACCTAATCCAGCTATATGATAATCTAATGAAAGTGACTTGAAGTTAATAAATTTAACAAATTAATGAATTTGAATGAAATAAATTAAATTGTGGTTAAACTAAATAACTTCAAATAAGGATAGTTAATCATTAAATTTTTTTGAGTGAAATCAACATGTTAGTTTATTAAATACCATGAACAGGAGATACATTTTATTTAGCAATCTATCTTTAAAGCTTTTTATTTATTTTTTTACTTTGTCAGGTTTTGTAAAGCTAACATTCATAATTTGTCTGGAAAATACTTTGCTTTTCATGTTCAAATTATGATTAGGTTGAAGTTTTCCCTAAATCAGTTGAGAACAGTGTTATTTTTTATATCATTGAGGTACCATTATAATTTTTATTGATATTTTTCATTCGTATTTATTTTAATATTTTCAGTTTTGCTTTTAAAATTCTGAAAATTCTGTTGTTGTTGTTTTTTTTTTTTGATGATTCCCCTCATCCCCTGAGGTAACAACAACTATATTGAAGGGCTTTTATATACAGAAGGCCAACAGGCAACCTTAATAATTAATCATTTTATTAGTTTGTGGATTTGCTTGAGCTAGAAAGAACAACTGAACATAAATAAAATGTGCAAAAGGATTTTGAAAAAATAGGTACCTTTAGAAAGAGCTCAAATGATTCGCGAACCAGCTCCGAACTCCCGAACTGACTCAAATGAATCATGCTCCGTACTCCCGAACTGATTCAAATAATTCGCGATCCCCAAACTGACTCAAATGATTCCCGAACCCGCTTTGAACTCCCGAACTGACTCAAATGATTCGCGAACCCGCTACGAACTCCCGAACTGATTCATATGATTCGCGATCCACAAACTGACTCAAATGATTCGCGAACCCGCTTTGAACTCCCGAACTGATTCAAATGATTCGCGAACCCTATACGAACTCTCTAATTGATTCAAATGATCCGCGAAGCCGCTTCGAACTCCCGAATTGATTCAAATGATTTGCGATCCCCAAACTGACTCAATGATTCGCGAACCCGCTCTGAAATCCCAAACTGACTCAAATGATTCGCGACCCGCTCCGATTTCACACATGATTCAAATGATCCGCGAAGCTGCTCCAAACTCCCGAACTGACTCAAATGATTCGCGAACCCGCTACGAACTCCCGAACTGATTCCTATGATTCGCGATCCACAAACTGACTCAAATGATTCGCGAACCCTATACGAACTCTCGAATTGATTCACGCTCCGAACTAGGAAGAATAAGGAAGCGTACATTGTGAAGGGCGCTCTGATAAGCGGCAGCGCAGGCAAAGGATTCAAACCGCTATTGAAACAGATGTCCAAATGAACGTACCGGTACGCTAAAAGCGGCGCACGGAGAGGTACCGTATGCTCAAGAGTTATGTTTGGAAGTGGCAGTATACTGAGTACAGGTGCGTACCGGCCCACTTAAAGCATTGGATCAAACTTTTTTAAAATGTTAGTTTACCTCCAGTTAACAATAACAACCAGTTAAGAAACACTGTCCTCGAAGAACTTCCCAGAAAGAAATAGCATTTCAGTTATTAATTCACTCAATTTTGACTCTTTCGAAAAGAGATGAATAATTGATGCCTTTGTGACTGGTTTGAGTTTTCTGTGTGCTTGTGGAGTAGTTGTTAAGATGTAAGTGTTTCTGAGCTCCCATAAAGATGTAAGTGATGTGCAGTGTGTGTGTGTGTGTGTGTGTGTGTGTGTCATCCACTGGTGGCCTTATAAATCACAGTACAGTTAAAACCACTGTAACAGAGAGAGAGAGAGAGAGAGAGAGAGAGAGAGAGAGAGAGAGAGTCAGTTCCAGTGTTAGACACTAGTCTCCGCTGTTACACTGTATTTGGAAACAAAACAAAAAATAACAGTGACTCTGGCAAACTTTAAATACGTCCATATTACAGTAATTTTTCATCTTTGTTAAAGCAAGTTAATAGAAATACAACAGAGACAATAACTGTTTCCATGTTAATGGTAAAATGAACGTTGAGTGAGAATAATACTGTAAAAGCTTTAGAAGTAATGTTTTATTGTTAGTTCATTTGAACTAATGTTAACAAATGGAACCTTATTGTTATTGTCATAATTTCTGTTTAGTATGTTTTTATGTCATAGTTATAATAACCTTTAATTTCAATGTTGACTCATGTCTTTATGACTTTGTATATTGTATATTGAGTATCAAGTTTTAATGTTATAAATGTTAATTTTTTTCTCTCATAATTTTATGTTTAGTTGCACTTTTTAAAATGGTAATAATTATGTCATAATTTTAAAAAAATTGTGTTTATAATTTCACTTTCTGAAATTCACATATTTTTGTGTCATATTTCTGACTTTTAAAGTCTTAATTTTGGCATTTTATGTAATGTTTTCTGCTTCTTATGTCATAGTTATGACCTTTTATGTTATAATTTAGATTTTCTGTTTCATCATTTTGATATTTCATATCATTTATTTTAAACTGTCCATGTCATAATTTTGACTTTTTGTCATGTTTTTTATGTTTTAACTTTACTGACCTACTTTTACCTTTTTATGTTTATCCCATGCTTTACTTGTCATGATGTTCCAACATAGTATGTCATAATGTCAACTTTCAATGTCATGTTTTATAACTTTTATGACATAATTTTGACTTTTTATGCTATAAATCTTTATAAACTAATTTTGGTTAATAGCATGATTAAAACTTTAGAGTCTTTTAAATGTGACTGTTTTTCATAATGCATAATGCATGTTTTTGTAATTCTCATTCATGAGATTCACTCCGAGGGTCAAGGTTTGGTTAGCGTGGGGTGTCGTCATACACCATCTGGCACAAAAGTGCATCTTTCTCTACTGACATTCACTTCAAAGTTGTCATCTATTAATTTTTTTTTTTTACATTTTTTAATGCTTTATTGTCAACAAATAGCATCTACAATGCCATCTCCCTCTGTATAACAAAGAACATTTCACATGCATCAACAAGAAGAAACAAGGAAAAAGAGGTGAAAAAGGTCAGTTTACAGACAAATATATATCATGCATGTTTTACACTTCCATTGGATGTTTAATACAGAAAATGTAGTTTGTAGGTAATCAGCATTTAATAACTTTTGAACTATGCTGTATATGTGTATACTGAAGCAGCATTGAAATCACAAACATTTACCAGTGGCCAGTTTCTTTTCTTTTGTTTTTGTAGGGTTCTGTGTGTAATGTACAGACTTAAATAAATGATGTGGAAACAACACACTTCACCTTTCAGCGTCACGAAGCAGTTGTTAAGAAAGTGAAACATCTCTTGAATGAACAGCATTACCCACAATCCCACTGTGTTCACTTTGAGCTCATTCTGTTACTAAAACTGATGATTATTGAACAAAGACGTCTTTTCCTTAGAGCAATAATATATATATATAACGTAATTTCATTATTTCTAATTTCTTTTATGTCAGTCTTGATGTTTGTGAGAATTCTTTTATTTTTATGTTTGTCATAATGTGAAGTTATTCATATACATAATGTGAATTCTTAGTACAGTATGCCATTATTTTTGTCAAAATGTACTTTCATGTCGTAATGTGGATATTTTGTCATAATTTCAATGTTTTGTCATGATTGGTATGCCATATTTTCAACATTTTTCATAACTGTAACTTTTTATATCATAATACTTTTGTCGTAATTAACATTTTTATTTCATAATTCAGATTTTTTTTCATAATTATTATTTAAATTATTTATACTGATGTTGAAATTTATTTTTTTGTCATAATCTCGAGTTATGCCATTTTGTATTATTTTTTATAAATTCTTAGTACAATATGTCATAATTTCTACTTTTATTTCATAATTCTTAGTAGGCTATGTCATAATTCCTTTTTATGTGATAATTTGGACCTCTTTCTATGTCATAATATTGACTTTTTATTTCATAATTATGACTTTTTATGTCAAAAAGTTTTTCATGGTTAAAACCACAAGAAATCTAGACATACTGTTGTGATTGGTGTTGACCTGTGCAGAACTTGTTTAGTTGTCATTTGTCATGTGTATTCTGATAAAATGTATGTGTTTTTTTAAGCAAGAATAACCATCATTTATTTGTTTGTGGGGTTCTGTGTGAAATATCCTGACAGTCACGACTCCTGTCTCAAAAAAAACAAACAAAAAAACAATGATGTGGAAATGACACACTTCACCTTTACTGTGGGTTTTCAGCATCACGAAGCAATAATGAGGAATATGAAACTCCTTCTTTTTCTGCTGGTGGATAAAAAAGCGATGACCTTTCCAATGGAGGACTACAGTTTGCCTTCACAGAATCACAGTGTGATTCGGATGCTCTCTCCAAATAGATTCTACTCTAAAACTAATATGCATGAGAAATTTATTTAAATGAAATTAAAATGTATTTATGTGTAATGCATTCAGCCAGTTTAATGCATGCAAATTGCACAAATGCACTTCTTCATAATTGCATGCTTCATTCGCCCTCTAGTGGAGAATCTAAACAACGTTTTGTAGGGAAATCTTTTTTTATGCAATGCATTCTGGGATTGGCTTCTCCTTGAAGGCTACACGTGATGCTTGCTGCCTAAGAATTTGGCCAAAAAAGTCTTTGCACATCTACAATGCCTTAAAATGGTTTGAACTGCAACACAAACAAACAGATGCACGGAGCGTGGTTCTGACTCACAACAGAGATATTTTCTAATAGGTCATGCTATTCGTCAATTGCAACACAGCTCACCAAGAGGATTCAGAAATGATAAACACAATAATGCTTACGGTAAGAAGGAATCTTCATCTGCTGTGGGAAAGAAGCCTTATGGTTATCAAAAGTGCTATCTGTGATTCAAGTGGCTTCTTAATGGCTCCATGAAATGACTCTGGCCTAGGAAGTTATTATTCCCCAGCTGGTGCACTCAATTATATTTGTTTTATTGGTCATTATTCTAATGCACCAGGTTTTTTGACAAATGGCTTGTTTTGCATGTTTATGCACAAAAGCAGATGTAATGCATTTCATCAGCAGTCACTCATGCAAGTATGCAGTTGCTTCGAGATGCAACATTTCAATGTTTAGCATGGCAGAATTCTGAAAAAGATCATGCATACATGAGGATTCCTGACATATTCTGCTTCACAGAAGGCATGCATGCATGAACAATGACAATTTTTGGTGGACTATTAATTTCAGTAATGATCAGAAAAGGATGCTGTTGACAGGCTCAGGAGATTGCATTGCTTGGCGTCTCGAAGGTGTGAGATCCGCGGGCTTCCCACCTCACACTCGCTCACAGTGGAAACCATGAGTGTGTTTAATCAGTGTAACCCACAAACCCCAAATGGAGCTCATTTGCATGTGACTGTGACTAAAAATTGACAAAATCATTTTTGAGCAGATATGCTCATTAAAAAAGGATTGTCTTTCCATTTTTGGTAAATGGAGCAAAAAAATATAGATGACTCATGTCTCTGGAAGCCCATTTCTGCCACACAAGAAAATATTAACGCTCTGGTGAATTATATTTATGGCACAAATGTGTTATAGTTATGACTTTATTTTTAATTATTTCAACTTTTATCATAATTGATCATCTTAATTTTGATTCAGTTTGTCAGAATTCTGAGGTTTTTGTCATTGTTATGACAAGAAGGCAACATTATGATATAAAAAAGTAAACTTTTTATTTCATAATTTCATCTTTTCATATCAGAATGTTGCCCTTTTTATCTCATAAAGTTAACTTTCTGTCTTTATGTGTAATTTGGGTCATTTTCTTGACTTCTCCAGAATTTTATATCATCATTTTGGCTTTTTTTTCATAATTCTTAATGTACTTTTACTAATTTATTGTCATAATGTTGACTTTTCATATCATAGGTACGAGTGTCTGTTGTAGTTTTAACATTTAATATCATAATTTAGATTTTTATGTCATACTTTGTACTTTTTGTCTTAATTGTGACATTTTATGATGTTGAATTTTGTCCATTAATTTGTGATATTTAGGGCTTTTTGTCATAATTCCATTTTTCATGTCATAATTCTGACATTGTATGTAATAATTTCAACTTTTCATGTTACAGTAATGAATCTTTATGTCAGATGTCATAAATTTGACTGATGATGTCACGGTTATGATATTTTATGACATAATATGACATGAAACTACAAAAATATGACATTTTGTCTAAAGTGTGAAACTGTGAGTGATGTCTATGACAGTAGACAACTTAAAAATATTACTAATGTTTAAAAATATCCACCAAACCATTGCTTTAAGTGGGCCGGTATGCACTGGTACTCAGTACCGCCACTTCCAAATATAGCTCTTGAGCGTACCACCACCTCTCTGTGCGCCCAGAACCTGCTTTTAGCTACAGGTAGGTTCATTTGGACATCTGTTTTAATAGAGGTTTTAATCCTTTGCCTTCACTGCCGCTTTTCAGAGCGCCCTTCACAATGCAGGCTTCCTAATTCTTCCTAGTTCGGATAATGGAGCGTGAATCATTTGAACCAGTTTGGGAGTTCGGAGCGGGTTCGCGAATCATTTGAGTCAGTTCGGGAGTTCGGAGCAGCTTCGCGGATCATTTGAATCAGTTCGAGAAATCGGAGCGGGTTCGCGAATCATTTGAGTCAGTTTGTGGATCGCGAATCATTTGAATCAGTTCGGGAGTTCGGAGTGGGATCGCGAATCATTTGAGTCAGTTTGGGGAACGCGAATCATTTGAATCAGTTCGGGAGTTCGGAGCGGGTTCGCGAATCATTTGAGTCAGTTTGGGGAACGCGAATCATTTGAATCAATCGGGAGCTCGTAGCGGGTTCGCGAATCATTTGAATCAGTTCGGGAGTTCGGAGCGTGATTCATTTGAGTCAAATCGGGAGTTCGGAGCTGGTTCGCGAATCATTTGAGTCAGTTTGGAAGTTTGAATGCAGTAATGCAGTAGCTCTTTCTAAGGGTATTTTTTCAAAATCCTTTTGCACATTTTATTTATGTTCAGTTGTTCTTTCTAGCTCAAGCAAATCCACAAACTAATAAAAGGATTCATTATTAATGTCTCCTGTTGACTGCTGTATATAAAAGCCCTTCAATATAGTTGTTGTTACCTCAGGGGATGAGGGGAATCATAAAAAAAAAAAAAAAAAAAAAAAAAATTTTTTTTGTAGCTATGATAGAGTACCGGCACCTCTTTTGGGCCACTTAAAGCACTGCACCAAATCATGCAAGAATCATTCAGTTTTAGTTGTTGTTGAAGATTTTCTTCAGTGCTTTGTTGTTTTCTTATTTTCTGCATTCACAGCCTGCCTTCATTCTCCTGAAACCACTCTTTATTTAGTAGCCTATTATATAAAGCATTTGAAGGTTTGCCATGAAGCTCTGCTGGAAAAAAAGCTTTAACAAAAGAGAAATGCAGGAATGCAGACTTCAGTTTATATGGCTCTGTCAGTGTCTGTAAGTGATGGGAAGGATTTCAGAGATCTGCTTCTCCGCTCTGCCGTGGAAGACGGTTTGTGAATTTTGAGTGCATCTCCATCTCTCTTTGTGACCTTACCGGCTTTCTGTGAGCGTATTGATTTTTTCTCCCACATTTCAGATAATTGGCAGATACTCTGAACCCAATATTCCCCGTGCTCCTGTGGGCCAATGAGAGCGGAGTGCGTGCGATCGATAGAGTAACGGGATCCTCCAGCTCTTCACTACGAGCTTATGTAACGCTCAGATCCTCGGCCAAACGAGCACGAGCTTCTGACACCATGAGGAGAGCAGCTGCGCTTGTTGATGCTTTGTCAGGATTCATATTCTGCACATGATGACATAACAGCACCAGAGCGGGACACTGATGACATAAGACATTTCCAGAGCTCAGTCATGGGGAATTCGGAAATTGGAGCAATGCAAACCTTTACTGTTTTTTTTTTCTGTTTACATAGAGAACTGTATGTTGCAAAAAGTGTTAGTAACACTTATTCACTATTAACTATGACTTTTCCATCAATAAACTCCTAATTTGCTGCTTATTGATAGTAAGGTAGTTGTTAAGTTTAGATATTTAGTAGTATTAGGGATGTAAGGCATTAATATACACTTAAATAGTACTAATTAATGGCTATTATTCTAGTAATATGCATGCTA